>NC_057807.1:236089030-236392873 GCF_018294505.1 Triticum aestivum
TTTAATTCTAAATATTCAGGAAATTCCAGAAAATGCCTAAAACTTCTAAAAATCATAGAAAATTAACCGTAACTCCAAATTAAATAAATTATATATGAAAAATTATCAGAAAAATTCAAGGAATCCATCTGTACCATTTTCATGCATGTTAGAACAACTTATCACTACTGTTTAGGACAAATGAAGTGAATGACATTTAAATAACCCCATATGGAGTTTGAATTTGAATTTTGGATTCAAACCAACTTCATTTAATCTGGTTTTAGGTGCATTAGCCCAAAACACATTCATATTGCCATGTCATAGCATGCATCATATTGTGCATTGCATTGATCGTGTCTTTTCTGTATTTGCCGGTAATTGTCCCCTCTCGATAGACGTGACACCGATGATGCGATCGTTGACACTGACGAAGACTCAATGTTATCTTCAGAAGTGCCAGGCAAGCAAAACCCCCTTGTTCATTCCGATAAAATCCCACTCTCTCGCTCCTGCTCTCTTTTTACTGCATTAGGACAACACCGAATCATCTGTTACATGCTGCGGTAGTTGAACCCCTTTATCCTCTGCATGACCTGTCATTGCCACAGTAAATAGATGAAACCCACTAGCATGAGTAGGAGTTGTTTGAGCCCTGTTGTGCCTACTCATTCATGCTTGTTTGTCATGCCTGCTATTGCTTAGAGTCGAGTCAGGTCTGATTCATCGGGGATGAATCAGAGGTGTGTGAACATGTCCTACTGTGTGTGAGCTAAGTGTGTGAACACGATTTGGTAAAGGTAGCGGTGAGAGGCCATGTAGGAGTACATGGTGGGTTGTCTCATTGTAGCCGTCCTCAGGAACTGAGTTCTGTGTTTGTGATCCATGATTCAGCTACTACCATACATTGGGCCCTGAAATATGACCCCGCTCGACTTCTTATTCACCCTTGTCCTCTGTCCAGGAGTTGCAAGTAGTTTCTGGTGTTTGTAGTATGCTGGAGGCCGTGGACAGCGCTGACCGTAGGGGTGGGCTGTGATGCGGTAGGCACGTGGCCGGGTATACCGGGCGCCTGTTTGGTGTCACGGAACCCTGTTCACATCGTTTGGGGCTGTGAGCGAAACTCCGGCCGGATCTCCTCATGGATGGAACCCGAATAGGCGATAAACCTGGACTAGAGACTTGAGTGTTTAGGTAGGTCGTGGTCTACACCCACGTCGGCTTTCGCTTGAAGTCTGCCGAGCACATGTCGTGTGCAGACGCTAAGTGGTGGAAACATGTATGAAGAAGTACACCCCTGCAGGGTTAACATCATCTATTCGAATAGCCGTGTCCGCGGAAAAGGACTTCTGGATTGCTTATATCAGTTCATAGACAAGTGAAAGTGGATACTTTAAAATGCGCAAGATAAGCGTGAGTGCTATGGATGGCGTTCTCGTAGGGAGACGGGAGCGGATCCATAGTGGTGTATTGATATGGTGAATATGTGGACTCGTGTGCACCACCTCAAAAGAGTCGCTTGCAGTCGTAGTTTAGGATAGCCACCGAGTCAAAGCTGGCTTGCTGCAGTTAAACCCCACCATCCCCTTGTTGAAAATGATGCATATGTAGTTAGTTCTGATGTAAGTCTTGCTGGGTACATTTGTACTCACGTTTGCCTATTTTATGTTTTTGCAGAGAGACTTCAGTCTCACTAGTAGTTCCACGTGGACTTCGACGTTTAGCTTGTTACCTCAGCTACGATCTTGTGCCTCAGCAGGATTTGGTAGATAGTCAGGCTTCTCAGCCTTTTTCATTTATAGATGTCTGTACTCAGACATGATAGCTTCCGCTTGTGCTTTGATATGTATGCTCTGAATGTTGGGTCATGAGACCCCTGTTTGTAATATCTCGCTCCTCGGAGCCTAATGAATAAATACTTGAGTTGTAGAGTCATGTTGTGATGCCATGTTGTATTTGCACATATCGAGCATATTGTGTGTATGTTATTGAAATGCTTGGTATGTGTGGGATCTGACAACCTAGTTGTTTATCCTTGGTAGCCTCTCTTACCGGGAAATGTCTCTTGGTGTTTCCACTGAGCCATGGTAGCTTGCTACTGCTCCGGAACACTTAGGCTGGCCGGCATGTGTCCTTCGTTGTTCCTGTGTCTGTCCCTTCAGGGAAATGTCACGCGATGAATACCGGAGTCCTGTTAGCCCGCTACAGCCCGGTTCACCGGAGTCCTGCTAGCCCAGTGCTACAGCCTGGATTCACTCGCTGATGACCGACACGTTCGATGCTGGGTCATGGATGCCTGTCCCTGTAGGTTTGTGCCACTTTGGGTTTACGACTAGCCATGTCAGCCCGGGCTCCTTATCATATGGATGCTAGCGACACTATCATATACGTGTGCCAAAAGATGCAAACGGTCCCGGGCAAAGGTAAGACGACACCCGTGGGAATACCGTGCGTGAGGCCGCAAAATGATATGAGGTGTTACATGCTAGATCGATGTGGCATTGAGTCGGGGTCCTGACAATCACATTCTAGTAAAAATGAAATTCCTGCACTGGGCGCAAAAGTTTCTGTTTTTGCACAGGATCAATTCAAATATCATTCAAATCATCCCAAAGGCTTTACTTGGCACAAACATTAACTAAAAGATAAAAACACAAATTTTACAGTAGAAATAATCATGTCATCACACCAAAAAAGAATGTAAAAAGCAAAAATAAAGATTATTGGGTTGCCTCACAACAAGCGTTATTGTTTAATGCCCCTAGCTAGGCATAATGCATAGTTTCAAGTGTATCATCTGTCATGTTCATTGTTTCCTTCGTAAAGGTTTCAGAAATGTCATCAACCTTATGCCTTTTAATTTATTTGCACTCATTAATTAATTGTATTAGATGATCCGCCTTTGTATGATAGCTATCAAACCTTTGTTCTAAAACTTCATACCTCCTATTTTGAGTGACAATATGGCTATTCAACTTATCGATTAGGTTGTATAATCCTTTAAAACTTGACTCCATACTAGTTTTAGTTTCCTTGAGCATTTTAGTTTGACGGTAACTTGCTAAGATAGTAGGTTCAATAGTTTCTAATCTGGGTTGTCCTAGTAAGTCTCTCATCTTCTCATAACTATCAAAAGCATTGTTCCCAAGAAAGTCTTTCTCAAATATTAAGTCTAGGATATGTCTATATCGGAGAGATAAGCCGACATAAAAGCTATTGAGTAATAATTTTACATGACAACTGGGTTTAGATCTAACTTGCATCTCTAGAAGTCTATCCCAAGCTTCTTTTAAAGATTCATCGCTCAGTTGTTTAAAGTTCAAGATCTCGTAACCTTCCCTAAGATGCGGGGGAAACAGGGTTTTTGGTGGAGAGCTAGCCATAGTAATGATCGAATAAAGCACACAAGATATTTTTGTATTTTTTAACGAAACTAAAAAATAAAAGCAAGTAAAAAAGTAGAACATGTAAATGATAATGTGTACGAAGGGACCTTGAGTTGTTTGATAATTCTCCCGGCAACGGTGTCAGAAATTCTTGTTCCTACTTCTCGAATGTGTTGGGATTTCCCTAAAGAGGAAGGGTGAAGCAATATAGTAGCGGAAAATATTTCTCCCTCAGTAAAGAACCAAGGTTTATTGAACCAGTAGGAGAATTATCCAAACCACCTTTAGCAGCACCTAGACACACAAGAGCAAATACTTGCACCAATGCGGGCAAGAGAGTTGTCAATCCCCTTACTCGTTAATTGCAAGGATCAAATCTGATAGTAGGAGATATATAAATTGCAAAGTAAAACAAAAGTAAATAAATTACAGCAAGGTATTTAGGGTTTTAGTAATATGATTTAAATAGACCTGCGGAAATAGTTTTCCCTAGAGGCGTCTCTCTCATGAGCATAACAATACAGTGGTTGAACAAATTACTATTGGGCAATTGATAGAATAACGCATAGTGATACGTCTCCAATGTATATATAATTTTTGGCTGTTCCATGCTATTATAGTATCAATCTTGGATGTTTTATATAAACTTTTCTACTATTTTATATCGTTTTCTAGGACTAACCTATTAACCCGTTGCCAAGTACCGATTGTTGTTTTCTGCTTGTTTTTGGTTTTCCAGGAAATCAGTACCAAATTGAGACCAAACGCTATGAAACTTTTTGACGATTTTTCTTATGGACTAGAGAGACTCTAGAGGCTTCGGGAGGAGACCAGACAAGAAGCGAGGAGACAACAAGGCAACAGGGCACGCCTAGGGGTTAGGCCTGCCCTGATGCCTTGTGGGCCCCACGTGGCCCCGTATGACCTAATTCCACCTCTATAAATTCTCTAAAATTGGGAAACCAATAGAGAGCCACCCCAAACACTTTTTTTGCCACCGTAGTTCCGTTCTTCCGCGATCCCATTTGGAGGCCTTTTCCAATACTCCGTCGGAGGGGGTATCGATCACGGAGGGCTTCTACATCATCCTTGCTGCCTTCCCATGATGCGTTAATAGTTCACCACAGACCTACGGGTCCATAGCTAGTAGCTAGATGGCTTCTTCTCTCCGTTTGATCTTCAATACAATGTTCTCTCGATGTTCTTGGAGTTCTATCCGATGTAATCTTCTTTTGTGGTGTGTTTTTTGGGATCCGATGGATTGTGGGTTTATGATTAGATTATTCATGAATATTAATTGATTATTTTCGTAATTCTTTTATGCATGATAATTATAGCTTTTTATTTCTCTCTGATCTATCCATTTACTTTGGCCAACGAGATTGATTTATCTTGCAACGGGAGAGGTGCTTTATGATGGGTTCAATCTTGCGGTGCTCCATCCTAGTGACAGAAAGGGAAAGGATGCATATTTGTAGTGTTGTCATTAAGGATAAAAAGATGGGACTTATTCATATTGCATGGGTTTACTTTGTCTACTTCATGTCATCTTGCTTAAGGCGTTACTCTGTTTTTATTAACTTAATACCCTAGATGCATGCTGGATAGTAGTCGATGGGTGGAGTAATAGTAGTAGATGCAGGCAGGAGTCGGTCTACTTATCTCGGTTGTGATGCCTATATACATGATTATTGCCTTGAATATCGTTTTCTATGAATTGCCCAATAGTAATTTGTTCATCCACCTTATGTTATGTGCTCGAGATAGAAGCCTCTAGTGAAAACTATGCCCCGGGGTCTACTTTTATCATATATAAAAACACAAAAATACCTTGCTGCACTTTTATTTATTTTATTTTGTTTTGCAATTTATCTGTTTACCTACCACTACGAGATTTGATCCTTGCAAATAACCATCGAGGGGATTGACAACCCCCTTGTTTGCGTTGCAAGTATTTGCTTTGGTGTGTGCAGGTGCTGCTAACGAGGTTCTGTGCGGTTCTCCTACTGGATTGACAACCTTGTTCTTAACTGAGAGAAATACTTATCTCTATTGTACTGCTATGTTCTCTCCGCTACGAGGAAATCCCAATGAAGCTCACAAGTAGTAGGAAGAATTTCTAGCGTCGTTGTCGCGGAGACTGCACCAAAACCTATCAAGTACCTTCGCATAAACTATCATATACTTGCTCTTATTTTTAATTGCCTTTGCCTCTCATTTTCATCTCCCCCACTTCTAATTTTGTTTTACAAAAACACAAAAATATTTGTGTTTGCTTCTTTTCTTGCTTGCTTCACTGTTATGGCTAGTTCTTTGCTTGTTGCTTGTACCCCCGAGAATGAAGTGCTTAATTTTAAAAAAAGGGGAGGAGAAAGTTTAAAAGATGCTTGGTATAGGATCTGTGATGCTCAAAATAGATCAACTCGTATGCAATCCACTACCGTTCTTCTTCGCAGTTTCTATGTGGGTGTTACTACTTGGTATTGACTTGTGCTTGACACTATTACTGGAGGGAATTTCTTGAGTAGTCTATCAGGGGAAAACGAACACCTATGGGATCACAGTAATCCCTTATATGGTTGTCGGGGAGAGGAGCTGCATGAAGAGCGGGTCTAGCGATCAGCGCGAGGGGATTTTTACCCAGGTTCGGGCCGCACTGGTGCATAAAACCCTAGTCCTGTTTGTGTGTATATTAGTGTTCTTGAGCTCTTGAACTAGCTATGGTGCATGCCCGGTCCAAAAAGTATGAATCCCCTCTCTGTACACCTCGGGCCTCCTTTTATATGTCAAAGGGGTTGCCACAGTGGCACACAGGAGGTGGAAAGCAAGCTATAGTGTATGAGCTTATCGCTCGGCAACATAGGACAAATGCATTTAATGCGCTGCTTACGTGCCCTCTTACTTTATCGGGGGCGGAAATGGAAGCCGTCCTGTCCGTCATCGCCCCTCCTCGCCTTGACACGCATCCAGGCTGACGAGGCATGCAGTGCCATGTTGGCTAACTAGCTGCTGTGTTGGCGCGGTGGTAGAGCCTCCACGAAGATCTGCATGCCGCCATGCAGGCATCTGCCTAGTTGGCAAGCTGGTCGTCGCACTGGAGTGGTGTTGAGGTGGCAAATCCTTGTCAGGTGCGGGCCTGGCTGTGGCCCCGCAATCATCCCCGGCAAGGCTTGCCATGGGCCTCGCGGTCGTCCCCGACAAGGGTCTTGCCAGGGGAGGCTTCCTCTTCTGGTCCCACATGGGCCTGCAAGCCATCACTCTTCATGAAGATCTGCATGCTACTACGCATGCATTCCCAAGTGTTGGCCTTGATGTTGTCTATGGTGTTAAAGCTCTCAGTCTCAAGGGTGATGGCCTTGCTGGTGCTTCGCAGGTCGCCCCGGCAAGGAGCTTGCCGGGGCTACGCAAGCCATCCCGGCAAGGACGCTGCCAGGGGTAGTCCAGCTTGTCCTCTGCTCTTTGTTTACCGTCTTGAGTGTTTGTCTTGGTAGTTTTGTGTTTTGTCTTCTGCTGCCCTGCCAGGCCCTGCCGCAGGTGTGGCTACGACTGCCCATGCACAAGTAAGGGGTACAGAAGAGCCCATACTTTTGTACATCGACAGGAGCCCCCGGGCCTAGGCCACACATAAGCGCAAGGCGTAGTTGGGCCAGGCCCAAAGCAGTGTGCGGGCACACATGGCAGAGACTTAATTTCCACAATCTTCTTGTCAGTTGCGCTTCCCCACGATCCAAGTTGAGGGCGTGAAATGGGTTCGTGCGTGGCACGGCCGCAGTACGCTTGCATCATCTCGCAGTCGATAGCAAAGAGGCGGTCCATGTTTCCCTCATAAAAAAGAGGAATTCACAGGGCCGCTACTGATTTACTAAGTGGACTTGGGTCATGGCATGCATGGCGCCGCACCCCACAATCACGGGGTGGAAAACGGTCACCCCACTTGTCCTTATGCCTCTGACCCGCTCGCCACGTGTCCCCCATGCCTTAGGAAGGGCAGGCGGTGGATGCGGAGGTCATGGGCATTAACGCCGAGGCATGAAACTAGGCTTCGCTAATTGGGGCAGCAGGTCGATCCCGATTCCCTGTGCTTTAGGAGGTTGCATTGGTCATACGGGATGGCCGCCCCTTGGGCTGGGAGGCTAGGCTTCGGCCATGCCCTTCTATAAAAAGTGAGAGGGACGGTGCCTTTCCACACTCGCCTTCTTCTCCTCCTTATGCTTAGTATCTTCCTTCCACTCGCCATGGTGAGAGGGCATGCTGGTGCTTTCATGGCGGCAACGAGGGCTTCTGCTCAACAGCGTGTACCTCCTCCTCCGGATCTCCCGGCGGCGAAGCCCGCCACGAGTGTTAGAGGAAGGGGATGAGGCCGAGGTCTCCACCGTGCTCGGGAAATAGGAGGACGGGGCGGCCCGGCGGCTGCGCTTCTGCTGGCGACCCCTCCAATGGACGGCCATGTCGGAGATCAGCCTCGCGAGTTCTTCATCAGGCTGTACAAACGTGTGTGCGGACATCTCCGCCTCCCTACACCATTCGCTCGGGTGATGGAGTAGGACCCGCTACAGGCTTTGAGGCTGCACATGAGGGGCTGATGTCTACTACACAACCTTCTTCTTGTAGACGTTGTTGGGCCTGCAAGTGCACATGTTTGTATGACAGTAGCAAATTTCCCTCAAGTGGATGACCTAAGGTTTATCAGTCCGTAGGAGGCGTAGGACGAAGATGGTCTCTCTCAAACAACCCTGCAACCAAATAACAAAGAGTCTCTTGTGTCCCCAACACACCCAATACAATAGTAGATTGTATAGGTGCACTAGTTCAGCGAAGAGATGGTGATACAAGTGCAATATGGATAGAAGATATAGGTTTTTGTAATTTGAAATAATAAAAACAGCAAGGTAACTAAAGGTAAAAGTGAGCGTAAACGGTATTGCAATGATACGAAACAAGGCCTAGTGTTCATACTTTCACTAGTGCAAGTTCTCTCAACAATAATAACATAGATAGATCATATAACAATCCCTCAACATGCAACAAAGAGTCACTCCAAAGCCACTAATAGTGGAGAACAAACGTAGAGATTATGGTAGGGTATGAAACCACCTCAAAATTATTCTTTCGGATCGATCTATGAAAGAGTTCGTACTAGAATAACACCTTAAGACACAAATCAACCAAAACCCTAATGTCACCTACATACTCCATTGTCACCTCAAGTATCTGTGGGCATGATTATACGATATGCATCACACAATCTCAGATTCATCCAACCAACACAAAGTACTTCAAAGAGTGCCCCAAAGTTTCTACCGGAGAGTCAAGAAAATGTGTGCCAACCCCTATGCATAGGTTCATGGGCGGAACCCGCAAGTTGGTCACCAAAACATACATCAAGTGGCACGTGATATCCCATTGTCACCACAGATAAACACGGCAAGACATACATCAAGTGTTCTCAAATAAAGACTCAATCCGATAAGATAACTTCAAGAGGGAAACTCAATTCATCACAAGAGAGTAGAGGGAGAAGAAACATCATAAGATCCAACTATAATAGCAAAGCTCGCGATACATCATGATCGTGCCATAGAGAGAACACGAGAGAGAGAGAGAGAGAGAGAGAGAGAGATCAAACACATAGCTACTGGTACATACCCTCAGCCCGAGGGTGAACTACTCCCTCCTCGTCATGGAGAGAGCCGGGATGATGAAGATGGCCACCGGTGATGGGTTCCCCCTCCGGCAGGGTGCCGGAACAGGCTCCCGAGAGGTTTTTGGTGGCTACAAAGGCTTGCAGCAGCGGAACTCCCGATCTATCTTGATATTCGATGGTTTTAAGGTATGTAGGGTTATATAGGCGAAAGAAGTCGGTCGGGGGGTGCTCGAGGGGTCCACGAGACAGGGGGCGCGGCCCCTATCTCCTGGGCTCCTCGAGTATCTTCTGACGTGAACTCCAAGTCTCCAGGATGATATTCTTCCAAAAAATCACGTTGCCGAAGGTTTCATTCCGTTTGGACTCCGTTTGATATTCCTTTTCTTCGAAATACTGAAACAGGCAATAAAATAGCAATATGGGCTGGGCCTCCGGTTAGTAGGTTAGTCCCAAAAATGATATAAATGTGTAAAATAAAGCCCATAAACATCCAAAAGGGGTAATATAATAGCATGGAACAATAAAAAATTATAGATACGTTGGAGACGTATCAAGCATCCCCAAGCTTAATTCCTGCTCGTCCTCGAGTAGGTAAATGATAAAAAAGAAATTTTGATGTGGAATGCTACCTAGCATAATTCTCAATATAATTTTCTTTATTGTGGCATGAATGTTCAGATCCAAATGATACAAAATAAAAGTTCATATTAACATGAAAATGGTGATACTTCAAGCATACTAATCAAAGTAATCATGTCTTCTCAAAATAACATGGCCAAAGAAAGTTATCCCTACAAAATCATATAGTCTGGTTGTTGCTCTATCTTCATCACACAAAGTATTTAATCATGCACAACCCCTATGACAAGCCAAGAAATTGTTTCATACTTTAATAATCTCAAACTCTTTCAACTTTCACGCAATACATGAGCGTGAGCCATGGACATAGCACTATATGTGGAATAGAATGGTGGTTGTGGAGAAGACAAAAAAGGAGAAGATAGTCTCACATCAACTAGGCGTATCAACGGGCTATGGAGATGCCCATTAATAGATATCAATGTGAGTGAGTAGGGATTGCCATGCAACGGATGCACTAGAGCTATAAATATATGAAAGATCAACAAAAGAAACTAAGTGGGCGTGCATCCAACTCGCTTGCTCACGAAGACCTAGGGCACTTTTGAGGAAGCCCGTCATTGGAGTATAAAAGCCAAGTTCTATAATGAAAAATTCCCACTAGTATATGAAAGTGACAACATATGAGACTCTCTATCATGAAGATCATTGTGCTACTTTGAAGCACAAGTGTGGAAAAAGAGATAGTAGCATTGTCCCTTCTCTCTTTTTCTCTCATTTTATTTTTTTCTCTTTTTTTCTTTTTTCTTTTTTTTCTTTGGCCATTCTTTTTTTTCTTTTTGGCCTTTCTCTTTTTTTTGTAAAGTCCAAAGTCTCATCCCGACTTGTGGGGGAATCATAGTCTTCATCATCCTTTCCTCACTAGGACAATGCTCTAATAATGAAAATCATCACACTTTTACAACTCAAGAATTACAACTCAAAGCTAGAACAAGGTATGACTCTATATGAATGACTCTGGCGGTGTACCGGGATATGCAACGAATCAAGAGTGACATGTATGAAAATTATGAAGGTGGCTTGCCACAAATACAATGTCAACTACATGATCATGTAAAGAGCAATATGACAAAAGTAATGCGTGTCATATGAACGGAACGGCGGAAAGTTGCATGGCAATATATCTCGGAATGGCTATGGAAATGCCATAATAGGTAGGTATGGTGGCTGTTTTGAGGAAGGTATATGGTGGGTGTATGGTACCGGCAAAAGTTGCGCGGCACAAGAGAGGCTAGCAATGATGGAAAGGTGAAAGGGTGCGTATAATCCATGGACTCAACATTAGTCAAAAGAACTCATATACTTGTTGCAAAAATTTAGAAGTCATCAAAAACCAAAGCACTACGCGCATGCTCCTAGGGGGATAGATTGGTAGGAAAAGACCATCGCTCGTCCCCGACCGCCACTCATAAGGAAGACACTCAATAAATAAAATTGTGCTCCAACTTCATCACAAAGCGGTTCACCATATGTGCATTCTACGGGAATCACAAACTTCAACACAAGCATTCTTTAAATTCATAATCACCCAACTAGCATAACTTTAATATCACTACCTCCATATCTGAAAACAATTATCAAGCATCAAATTGATCATAGCATCCAATTCTTTTCCTATGATAGTTTCTATTATACCAAACTTGGATGCTCATCATTCTAGGACCAACTTTGTAACCATAGCAAATACCATGCTGTTCTAAAAGACTCTCAAAATAATATAAGTGAAGCATGAGAGACTAGCAATTTCTACAAAATATAACCACCACCGTGCTCTAAAAGATATAAGTGATGCACTAGAGCAAAAGACAAACTACTCCGAAAGATATAAGTGAAGATCAATGAGTAGTTGAATAATCATGCAACTATGTGAAGACTCTCTAACATTAAGGAATTTCAGATCTTGGTATTGTATTCAAACAGAAAGCAAAACAAAAAAAAGAAAATGATGCTCCAAGCAAAACACATATCATGTGGTGAATAAAAATATAGCTCCAAGTAAAGTTACCGATGAACGAAGACGAAAGAGAGGATGCCTTCCGGGGCATCCCCAAGCTTAGGCTCTTGGTTGTCTTTGAATATTACCTTGGGGTGCCTTGGGCATCCCCAACCTTAGGCTCTTGCCACTCCTTATTCCATAGTCCATCGAATCTCTACCCAAAACTTGAAAACTCCACAACACAAAACTCAACAGAAAACTCGTAAGCTTCGTTAGTATAAGAAAATAAAACCACCACTTAGGTACTGTAGTGAACTCATTCTAAATTCATATTGGTGTAATATCTACTGTACTCCAACTTATCTATGGTTCATACCCTCCGATACTACTCATAGATTCATCAAAATAAGTAAACAACACATAGAAAACAGAATCTGTCAAAAACAGAACAGTCTGTAGTAATCTGTATCAAACGTATACTTCTGAAACTCCAAAAATTCTACAAAATTAGGAAGTCCTAAGAAATGTGTGTACCAATCCAGAGCAAAAAGAATCAGATCGGAAGAATGCTTCTGTGAATTAACAAAACTAATTTACTGGGTGCAAAAGTTTCTGATTTTCAGCAGGATCAACACAACTATCACCGTAAGCCATCCTAATGGTCTTACTTGGCACTTTATTTAAACAAAAGCTATAAAACATGATTACTGCAGTAGCATAATCATGTGAACACACAAAAACAGTAAGGATAAATATTGGGTTGTCTCCCAGCAAGCGCTTTTCTTTAATGCCTTTCTAGCTAGGCATAATGATGGCAATGATGCTCACATAAAAGATAAGAATTGAAACATAACGGGAGCATCATAAAGCATATGACTAGCACATTTAAGTCTAACCCACTTCCTATGCATAGGGATTTTGTGAGCAAACAACTTATGGGAACAATAATCAACTAGCATAGGAAGGTAAAATAAGCATAGCTTCAAGATTTTAAGCACATAGAGAGGAAACTTGATATTATTACAATTCCTACAAGCATATATTCCTCCCTCATAATAATTTTCAGTAGCATCATGAATGAATTTAACAATATAAACAACACCTAAAGCATTCTTTTCATGATCTACAAGCATAGAAAATTTACTACTCTCCACATAAGCAAAGTTCTTCTCATTCGGAATAGTGGGAGTATCATAAGAGACTTGAACACTAAAAATTGTTTCCACATTAAAAGGGTAATGTTCAGAAAAAGGGTAATCATGACAAGATTTATAAATATAATCATCACTACTTTTTATAGCATAAGTTTCATCACAATAATCATCATAAGTAGCAACTTCGTTCTCATCATAATCGATTGAAACCTCTCCCAAGATAGTGGAATCACTAAATAAAGTTGACACTCTTCCAAATCCACTTTCATATTCATCACAATAAGATTCAACATCCTCTAAAATAGTGGGATCACTACTTCCTAAAGTTGACACTCTTCCAAACCCACTTTCATCAATATAATCATCATAGGTAGGAGGCATGCTATCATCATAACAACTTTGCATATCAAAACTTGGGATGCTAAAAATATCATGTTCATTAAACGAAGCATCCCCAAGCTTGGGACAAACATTAATTTCAGCAAATATATTCTCAAATATTTCATCCTCATCAAACATAGCTTCCCCAAGCTTGGGTCTTTTCATATCATAAGCATAATCACTCTCATCATTAATAGTATGGATAGCACCAAAAGTATAGCAATTATCATCATCACAATGAGTAGTAGGAGCAACATCATTTGGGATGGATACCTTTTTACCTTTGTTGCCCCTTCTTTTCCTTTTCTTTTTCACATTATGTGTGGGTTCAACCTTCCTCTTTGAGCTCCTTATTGACGAGATTGGTGGAATAGAAAGCTCCTCATCGTTACCTGATTCATCATAAGAAATAATAGGAGGATATTGGGAAGTCTCTTCCCTTTCATTAGTATTCTCATCATCTTCTATTTGCTTTCTTTTCTTTAGGTAATTGGCAATATAAGGATTTTCAATGCAATTCACCACACAATATAAATAAATCTTCTCTAGATCAATATCAAGGAATTTCTTATGGGCAAATTCTGGAAGGTCCTTAAGTAAACGTTTCAATTCTTCATAACCAAAAAGCAAGCTAAGTTCATTGTAATGAGCAAGGGAGATCAAATCATCACAATTTTTGGACACGATTCGATCATGAAACAATTTGCATAGGAGATGTAAATGACCATGTTCATTGCAAAGTTCACAAGAAAGGCAAAGGAAATTCAAATTTTCAGCACTTACATTTAGCCTTTCTTGCAACCATTTAGTTTCTAAATGCTTATGCTTCTTGCAATATATATCTTCTCTATTTGGTGTGTTCATGCAAACATGCACTCCACAAAAGTTGACATGCTCATAAGAGATATTTTCATCATGACTAGAGCAATCATCATTTGTACTATGGATATTCAAGGAGTTTATACTAACAACATTGCAATCATGCTCATCATTCAAAGATTCAGTACCAAGCATTTTAATGCACTCTTCTTCTAGCACTTGAGCACAATTTTCCTTTCCATCAAACTCATGAAAGATATTAAAAATACGAAGCGTAAGAGACAAACTTAACTCCATTTTTTTGTAGTTTTCTTTTATAAACTAAACTAGTGATAAAACAAGAAACAAAAATATTCGATTCCAAGATCTAAAGACATACCTTCAAGCACTCACCTCCCCGGCAACGGCGCCAGAAAAGAGCTTGATGTCTACTACACAACCTTCTTCTTGTAGACGTTGTTGGGCCTGCAAGTGCATAGGTTTGTAGGACAGTAGCAAATTTCCCTCAAGTGGATGACCTAAGGTTTATCAATCCGTAGGAGGCGTGGGATGAAGATGGTCTCTCTCAAACAACCCTGCAACCAAATAACAAAGAGTCTCTTGTGTCCCCAACACACCCAATCCAAGGGTAGATTGTATAGGTGCACTAGTTCGGCGAAGAGATGGTGATACAAGTGCAATATGGATAGAAGATATAGGTTTTTGTAATCTGAAATAATAAAAACAGCAAGGTAACTAAAGGTAAAAGTGAGCATAAACGGTATTGCAATGATAGGAAACAAGGCCTAGGGTTCATACTTTCACTAGTGCAAGTTCTCTCAACAATAATAACATAGATAGATCATATAACAATCCCTCAACATGCAACAAAGAGTCAATCCAAAGCCACTAATAGCGGAGAACAAACGTAGAGATTATGGTAGGGTACAAAACCACCACAAAGTTATTCTTTCGGATCGATCTATGAAAGAGTTCGTACTAGAATAACACCTTAAGACACAAATCAACCAAAACCCTAATGTCACCTACATACTCCATTGTCACCTCAAGTATCCGTGGGCATGATTATATGATATGCATCACACAATCTCAGATTCATCCAACCAACACAAAGTACTTCAAAGAGTGCCCCAAAGTTTCTACCGGAGAGTCAAGAAAACGTGTGCCAACCCCTATGCATAGGTTCATGGGCAGAACCCACAAGTTAGTCACCAAAACATACATCAAGTGGCACGTGATATCCCATTGCCACCACAGATAAACACGGCAAGACAGACATCAAGTGTTCTTAAATAAAGACTCAATCCGATAAGATAACTTCAAGAGGGAAACTCAATTCATCACAAGAGAGTAGAGGGGGGAGAAACATCATAAGATCCAACTATAATAGCAAAGCTCGCGATACATCAAGATCGTGTCATAGAGAGAACACGAGAGAGAGAGAGATCAAACACATAGCTACTGGTACATACCCTCAGCCCCGAGGGTGAACTACTCCCTCCTCGTCATGGAGAGTGCCGGGATGATGAAGATGGCCACCGGTGATGGGTTCCCCCTCCGGCAGGGTGCCGGAATGGACTCCCAAGAGGTTTTTGGTGGCTACAGAGGCTTGCGGCGGCGGAACTCCCGATCTATCTTGATATTCGATGGTTTTAGGGTACGTAGGGTTATATAGGCGAAAGAAGTCGGTCGGGGGGATGCTCGAGGGGTCCACGAGACAGGGGGCACGCCCTGTAGGGGGGGCTATCTCCTGGGCTCCTCGAGTATCTTCTGACGTGAACTCCAAGTCTCCAGGATGATATTCTTCCAAAAAATCATGTTGCCGAAGGTTTCATTCCGTTTGGACTCCGTTTGATATTCCTTTTCTTCGAAATACTGAAACAGGCAATAAAACAGCAATATGTGTTGGGCCTCCGGTTAGTAGGTTAGTCCCAAAAATGATATAAATGTGTAAAATAAAGCCCATAAACATCCAAAAGGGGTAATATAATAGCATGGAACAATCAAAAATTATAGATACGTTGGAGACGTATCAAGGGCTGCGGGAATGGCAGCATGTGGGTCGACGTTGACTTCCCCGCCCCTCATGTCATGTATCTTCGCTGTGGGTGGGAAACTTCTACACGTGCCCATAGCTTGTCGGAGGGGCATGTTTTCCAGTTCAAGTTAATGGAGAACGGATTGCTCTCCATCAAGGTCTTCGGGAGCTCAGGAATCCACTTAGGGTGCTGCGTGGAGAGTTCCACCAACGACGAAAGCTTCTCCTCGAGCGACAGTGACAAGGAGGACAGCACCAGCGACGACGACGGCAGCGGCGGGAGGACAACGAATCCGACTCCAGCTGACCATCAGTGGCAGCACCATCACCTGCTCCGCCTCCTCCCCTGGCAACACGCCTTGCCGGGGGTTGCATCATGCTGACTCTGGCATCGGTGCTCAACGGGCTACCCCACCAAGCTCTCCATCGACGAGTTCCCCATGCCCGTCTCCATCTTCTCTTATCGTGCCTGGGGAGGAAAAGGGCAAGAACGGGGATTACAGGGAACTTATCTTCTTTTAATTTGTAGGCACTTGCCAAGTCTTAACTTTCTAGATAATGTAATCTTCAGAGCGCATGCTTATGCTCTGTAACATTTGTACTTGCATCAGCATATCAATGAAAAAGATGAGCTTTTGCCGGGATCCCATGCATGTATACGTCCATGCAGGGGCGAATGCCTCCTTAATAAAAATAAATGAGTTTTCCCGGCGAGCTACCTTGTCGGTGCCCTTTGCGCCTGCCAGAGAATCTCATCTGTCGGGTTATAGACAAAGGGCCCACCCCCTACCAACCTCTTTTTATCAAAGGCTATTGCGATCATCCTGGCCGAAGTAGCGTTTGAGCCAGGGATGAGAGCACCTAAGTCTAAAAAGGGTGGCGAGGTTCTCTAATGCACAAGTCACAGGTTACGAACATAAGTGGGCAAAGGGGTGAACTTTATCTGTTTGGTTTGCCAGGGACGACGTGTCGGGCAGTCTTCTTAACTTCTTGCCAGAGCCAAGTTCACGACAGGAACGGTGGAACCGAGCGTCTTTACTATGGCTAGAAAGAAGAGAAGATAGGAGCATTGAACCTTAGCAGTCCATTAGTATCTGCTGGAACTAAAGTATGATATCCTGGATAAGCATGGATGTACGTATATATATAAAACATGGAAAACATAGGAAACTGTAGATACTAAGAGTTATCTGGTTGTGCATAGGGTCTGCGCCTAGCTCTGTACATAGGGTTACATGCCTTGTCGGCAAGGCTAGTACAAAAGGGGGTTGCTGGGGGCCCCGGCAACCGCGCCCTATGGGTAAAACTTGCGAAGATGTTTGATATTCCAGGAGTTGCTCACCGGAATGCCATCTTTGGTCTCCAGGCAGACTGCACCGGGCCTGGTGACTCGTATTACCAGATAAGGGCCCTCCCACTTTGGCGTCAACTTGTTTGAATTCTTGGCGGACTGAACACGCCAAAGAACAAGGTCACCTTCCTCAAGGCTTCGGGCATGAACCTTGCGACTGTGATAGCGGTGCAAGGCTTACTGGTAGCGAGCGGCTCACACAGCAGCCCGAATATGATCATCCTCAAGGAGTGTTGCATCATCTTGGTGCAACTGCTCTTGCTCAAGCTCATCATAAGCGAGCACTTGAGGTGACCCGTATATGAGTTCCATGGGGAGAATTGCTTCTGCCCCATATACCAGGGCAAAGGGTGTCTAGCCAGTGGCTTGATTCGGTGTCATTCTGATTGACCAAAGAACCGTTGGCAATTCATCAATCCAGCGTCTTCCACACTTGCGTAGCCTGTCAAAAGTTCTTGTTTTGAGGCCTCGCAATACTTCAACATTTTCCCTTTCTGTCCGGCCGTTGCGTCTTGGGTGAGCAACGGAAGCAACGCAAACTTTGTTGTAAAGGTCTTGGATATACTGCCTGAAGGTGCGACTCGTGAACTGTGTGCCGTTGTCGGTGATGACCCTGTTTGGCATACCAAAATGGCAAACGAGTCCCTTTCTCACTAGCTCCACTTCCGGCCACTTTGTGAACTTTTCAATCGCAATGTACGAGTACTCAAAGCCCCCGACAGCACGAGAAAAGGGGCCCAGTATGTCGAGCCCCAGACCGAGAATGGCTAGGAAAGAGGAATTGTTTGAAGAGCCTAGGCTGGTTGATGAAGCTTCTTTGAATGGAACTGGCACGCTAACACTTGGTTACTAGTGCTGTTGCATCCTGGAGGGCGGTGGGCCAGAAGAAACCTTGTCGGAATGCTTTGCCGGCAAGGGCTCTCGATCCTGTGTGGGAGCCACATATGCCTCCATCTATCTCTGCCAACGTCTCTAGTTCGTCCTCCCGTGGAATACACTTCAATTTCATGTTGTTCGGTCTCCTTCTGTATAGGATACCATCCACAAACTGGTACATGCTGGACCAACGGGCTACTTATTCTGCTTCTTCCTGCTCGTCAGGGAGCTCCCCTGTTTGGAGGAAATGAATAGTATGGTGCGCCCATGCCGAAGCCTGAGGCTCGACGACAAGGACTAAAGGCATGTCTTCTGCCGCAGGGTCAGCTGTCTCTATGGCAAGGGCTTGGGGCCCTACCGGAGGCCGCTGCTCCCTGGCAAGCTTGGGGTACCCGGCAACTTCCTTGCCGGTGGCTCCTGGGAGCTCAGCGGGAAAGTACTTGTCGGGGCCTGCTTTCCTTTGCTTGTTCTGTCCTGCTGATGATTCAACGGATGGCTGGGTTAATTGAAGCACAAAGGTACCTGGTTCCACAGGCAACTTGAGGGCAGTGCATTTTGACAAGTCATCGGCAATGCTGTTCTCTACTCGAGGAACATGCTCTGCTTGCAAACCGTCAAAGCGCTCCTCCAACTTCCTCACTTCATCCACGTAGGCCTCCATCAGCGGGCTCTGATAATCCTTGTTGACTTGTTTGACGACAAGTTGCGAATCACCTCCGACGATGAGCTTCCTGATTCTGAGGCCTGCCGCGATCCTGAGACCGGCAAGCAGTCCCTCATATTCTGCAGTGTTTTTCATTGACCTTTCCCAGGGGAAATGCATCTGGACTACGTACTTGAGGCGCTCTCCGGTGGGCCTGATGAGTAACATGCCGACACCAGCACCTTGCAACAAGAAAGCCCCATTGAGGGAGTCCTGGATTAGGGGGTGTCCGGATGGCCGGACTATGACCTTTGGCCGGACTCCCGGACTATGAAGATACAAGATTGAAGACTCCGTCCCATGTCCGGATGGGACTTTCCTTGGCATGGAAGGCAAGCTTGGCGATACGATATGAAGATCTCCTCCCATTGTAACCGACTCTGTGTAACCCTAGCCCTCTCCGGTGTCTATATAAACCGGAGAGTTTTAGTCCGTAGGACGAACAACAATCATACCAGAGGCTAGCTTCTAGGGTTTAGCCTCTCTGATCTCGTGGTAGATCCACTCTTGTACTACCCATATCATCAATATTAATCTACCAGGAGTAGGGTTTTACCTCCATCGAGAGGGCCCGAACCTGGGTAAAAACATCGTGTCCCTTCTCTCCTGTTACCATCCGCCTAGATGCACAGTTCGGGACCCCTACCCGAGATCCACCGGTTTTGACACCGACATTGGTGCTTTCATTGAGAGTTCCTCTGTGTCGTCACCTTTAGGCCCGATGGCTTCTTCGATCATCAATCACGACGAGGTCCAGGGTGAGACTTTTCTCCCCGGACAGATCTTCATATTCGGCAGCTTCGTACTACGGGCCAACTCGCTTGGCCATCTGGAGCAGATCGAAAGCTACGCCCCTGGCCATCAGGTCAGGTTTGGAAGCTTAAACTACACGGCCGACATCCTCGGGGACTTGATCTTCGATAGATTCGAGCCACGGCAGAGCGCGCGCACTGTCTCGATGGGCATGATCTAGCTCTGCCGCCGGACAGTGCCCAGAGCGCCGCTCAGGTGTCCGCTCCGACCACTAGCCCAGAGCCGACTGCGCTAGCCAGGGACGGACGGTTGGACGACGCCCTAGGAGCCGCAATCTCTACGGCGATAGAGCCGAATACCAGCCTAGTCCTTTGCAAGGCCCGTGACTCCAAGGTGCCGGACTCCGTTCCGGACTCCGAATCTTCCGCACCCCTTCCGATCAAACCCGATTGGGCTCCGATCATGGAGTTCACCACCGCGGACGTCTTTCAGCACTCGCCTTTTGGCGATATCCTGAATTCACTAAAGTCTCTCTCTTTGTCAGGAGAGCCCTGGCCGAACTACGGTCAGCATGGTTGGGATACGGACGACGAAGAAATTCGAGGCCCACCCACCACCCACTTCGTAGCCACTGTCGACGATTTAACCGACATGCTTGACTTTGACTCCGAAGACATCGACGGTATGGACGCCGATGAAGGAGATGACCAAGAACCAGCACCTATAGGGAACTGGAAAGCCACCTCGTCATATGACATATACATGGTGGACACCCCCAAAGCAGGGGATGGCAAGGAAAAAACGGAGGATGACCCCTCCAAGAAGCAACCCAAGCGCCGACGTCAGCGGCGCCGCTCTAAGTCCCGCCAAAGCAAAAACGGCTATTCCGGCACCGGAGATAACAACACGCCGGATAGTGCCGAAGATAACCCCCTCCAGCAGGATTCAGTGTAGGAGGACGAAGGAGCCAGCCCTCATGAGAGAGCGGCCGACAGAGAGGTTGAGGACGACAACTATATGCCTCCCTCCAAAGACGAGGCAAGCCTCGACGACGACGAATTCGTCATGCCAGAGGATCCCGTCGAACAAGAGCGTTTCAAACGTAGGCTTATGGCCACGGCAAGCAGCCTCAAGAAAAAACAGCAGCAACTTAGAGCTGACCAAGACTTGCTAGCCGACAGATGGACCGAAGTCCTAGCGGCCGAAGAGTATAAACTCGAGCGCCCCTCCAAGAGCTACCCAAAGCGCAGGCTGCTACCCCAACTGGAGTAGGAAGCAACTAAACCTACATCACCAGCGTATGATGCGCCCGGTCGGCCACCCCGTGGCCGCGACAGAGAGGCCTTCAGGCCCTCAACCCAAGCCGCACCCCGGCACCGCCCAAGACATACCAGAGTACGGGGAGACGCAACAGATCTGCGAGACATATTGGAGAATAAGGCAAGGCAAACAAGATCGATCTACGGATCGCATGGGCGCCCCGCTTCACGTGATGCTAGCCGTCACGCCGGACATGACAAGTACGGCCAGGCCGAATACAACAGACCAAGCTCATTTGAGCTGCGTCGTGATATAGCCCAATACAGGGGCGCCGCACACCCACTATGCTTCACAGACGAAGTAATGGATCATCAAATCCCCGAGGGCTTTAAACCCGTGAACATCGAATCATACGATGGCACAACAGATCCTACGGTATGGATCGAGGATTATCTCCTTCATATCCACATGGCCCGTGGTGATGATCTACATGCCATCAAATACCTCCCGCTCAAGCTTAAAGGACCAGCTCGACATTGGCTTAACAGCCTGCCAGTAGAGTCAATTAGTTGTTGGGAGGACCTGGAATCCACATTCCTTGACAACTTCCAGGGCACTTATGTGCGACCACCAGACGCTGATGACCTAAGCCACATAATCCAGCAGCCAGAGGAATCGGCCAGGCAATTCTGGACACGGTTCCTAACTAAGAAAAATCAAATAGTCGACTATCCGGACGCCGAGGCCATTGCTGCCTTCAGGCACAACATCCGAGATGAATGGCTTGCCCGGCACCTAGGACAGGAAAAGCCGAAATCTATGGCAGCCCTCATGACACTCATGACCCGCTTTTGTGCGGGAGAAGACAGCTGGCTAGCTCGCAGCAATAACATAACCAAGATCCCTGGCAATTCGGATATGAAGGACAACAATGGCAGGTCACGTCGCAACAAGCACAAGCACCACATTAACGGCAACAATACTGAGGATACGGCAGTCAACGCCGGATTCAGAGGCTCTAAAACTGGTCAGCGGAAGAATCCATTCAAAAGAAACCCTCCGGGCCCATCCAACTTAGACCGGATACTCGACCGCTCGTGCCAGATACATGGCACCCCCGAACAAGCAGCCAACCACACCAACAGGGATTGTTGGGTGTTCAAGCAGGCAGGCAAGTTAAGTGCCGAAACCAGAGACAAGGGGCTGCGTAGCGATAACGAGGAGGAGCCCCAGCCGCCGAACAACAGAGGACAGAAGGGATCCCCCCCGCAAGTGCGGACGGTGAACATGATATACGCAACCCACATCCCCAAAAGGGAGCGGAAGCATGCTCTCAAGGACGTCTATGCATTGGAGCCAGTCGCCCCAAAGTTCAACCCATGGTCCTCCTGCCCGATCACTTTTGATCGAAGGGACCACCCCACTAGCATCCGTCACGACGGATTCGCCGCATTGGTCCTAGACCCGATCATATACAGATTTCACCTCACCAGAGTCCTGATGGACGGCGGCAGCAGCCTGAACCTGCTTTATCAGGATACAATGCAAAAAATGGGTATAGATCCCTCAAGGATTAAACCCACAAAGACAACCTTTAAAGGCGTCATACCAGGTGTAGAAGCCAGCTGTACAGGCTCGGTTACACTCGAAGTGGTCTTCGGATCCCCGGATAATTTCCGAAGCGAAGAGTTAATCTTCGACATAGTCCCATTCTGCAGTGGCTATCAAGCCCTGCTCGGACGAACCGCATTTGCAAAATACAATGCGGTGCCGCACTACGCATATCTCAAGCTCAAGATGCCAGGACCTCGCGGAGTCATCACGGTAAACGGAAACACCGAACGCTCTCTCCGAATGGAGGAGCACACGGCGGCCCTGGCGGCGGAAGTACAGAGTAGCCTCTCAAGGCAATTCTCCAGTCCAGGCGTCAAACGTCCGGATAACGTCAAGCGAGCCCGAAGTAACCTACAACAAATCCGATTGGCACGTCCCGAGCAAGCATAGCAGTGCGGCCCCAACCCCAGCCCTCGCCAGATGGTGATATCGGTACCACGCGTACATAATTACGCCTTAGAGATATCATGGGCATAAGGGGAGGGGCACAACTACGGCACGCCCAGAATGCGGCTCAACCGCACTAAGGGGCTCCCTATTCCGTCGTTTCCTTTTTATACACTTTCAGGACCCAACTATTCGGAAGGCCTGTCCGGCAACACACTCGCCGAACATACGATGCAACAGCCAGGGAGAAAACAAGCCGCGTCAAATGTCCAGGTGGTCTCTATAACGAGCTTAATACCTGTTTTACTTAAAATCCCGCAGCTTGCCCCTGGAGGGGGACATGTGAAATAATCCCATCTCTTGCTTATCGCACTACTTGTATCGTTCTGCTTTCGCAGCAACCCGTTTTTAATAAACAATACATAGCTCTTATCTATTATTGTACTCATTCATTTTTTATATATACAAATATGTTCAGTCATGACATTCTACAACCATACACTTTGGTACGGCCAATACACCAAGGGCTTAAGCACCCCATAACATGGTGTGAGAAGACCGAACACTCTCATGAGTGCGGCACCCCGAACTTATAGCACTATATGCATCGGCTCTGAATCATGTCTTTGGTCAATAGTTGGGTTTGCCTGGCTCCCATGTTTTGGTACCTTACGTTCTGCAATGTTGGCTAAGGTAGCGCTGGGAGAACTACTGTGATTGTGCCCCAGTTGAGCTGGGTTAACACCTCAGTAGAGAAAGCTAAAACTGACCGTCATGATAGTGCGAGAGACCGGTCGCTGTTCACGAGGTTTTTCGAGTCCTTAAAGACTTATGCCTCTTAGAGCGAGGAACCGGACTTATCCGGCCTAGGCGTGGATAGCGCCTCGAACTCGGTCTTCCGAATACTAGGGGCTTCGCCGAAATTTAAAATTATAGAATTCTATGGCCAAGTGAGAGTGATAAAGCATTATAAGTCCGACGGCCTGGTTCGTTGTGCTGAGCGCCTCCCTAGATGGACCCAAGAATGGGAACAAGAGCGCTCAGGTTTATCCCGAACACCCCAGCACTCGTGGCATGGGGGTCGAAGCCGACGACTTGCATCTTTCAGATTTGATAAACGGCCGCACAGAAGGTAATATTTCAAATTAACAAGCGTTGCTTAATGCATATGAACAAAGTTTTCAGCGTATAGGATACGATGCGAGTCGACTCAAAAATTACATCTTTGGAGCATTCGTCCGCTATACAGCGAGCACCCTTCAGGACGCCCTTATAATACATCTCGGGCGTGCGATACTCCTTGCCCGGCGGTGGCGCGTCTGTCAAAAGCTTCTCAACGTCCAGCTTGCCCCAGTGCACTTTAGCACGGGCAAGGGCCCGACGGGCACCTTCGATACAGACGGAGCGCTTGACGACCTCAATCCACGGACACGCGTCCACCAGCCGCCGCACCAGACCGAAGTAGCTCCCAGGCATGGCTTCTCCAGGCCACAGCCGAGCTATGAGGCCCTTCATGGCCTGTTCGGCCACCTTGTGGAGCTCGACCAGTTGCTTCAGCTGGTCGCTCAGGGGCACCGGATGTTTGGCCTCAGCATACTGAGACCAGAACACCTTTTCCATCGAGCTCCCCTCTTCGAGTCGGTAGTATGCGGCGGCATCAGACACACTACGGGGCAGATCGGCGAATGCTCCTGGAGAGCTCCGGATTCGGGTAAGTAGCAGATAATTAACTTTTATATTCTTGCTTTGCATAAAGAATGCCTTACCCGCCGCTATCTTCTTCATCGCCTCGATCTCCTGGAGGGCCTTCTGGGCTTCGGCCTTAGCAGTCTTGGCACTCTCAAGAGCCAAGGCGAGCTTGGACTCTCGAGTCTTTGAGTCACACTCCAAACCCTCGTGTTTTTTCACGAGAGCCTGGAGCTCTTGCCGCACCTCCGCCACCCGCGCCTCCTGCTTCTCTCGCTCGGTGCGCTCCAAGGCCGCACTGTTTTCGGCCTTGGAGACCGCCTCCTTCAGGGTTGCCACCTCGGCTATGGCCCCTGCAACATTTACGTTGGTCCTGTCATTATTTGCAACCAAGTATTTCTATATACATTTCATTGCGGTATTACATACCCTCCTTGTCCTCGAGCTGCTTCTTGGCACGGCCGAGCTCGTTCTCGGACTGCTCGAGGTTCTCCTTCAAGGCATTGACCTCCGCAGTCAGTGCGGCAGAGGTCAGCAGCGTAGCCTACATTCCCATATTGACATATTTTTATTAGACTCCTGCGTATATATTTTTAGATCCTCAGCTCGGCTTTTCTTTATGAACGCCGAACTGAGCATCAGGGGCTACTGTCTATGCGGTAACATTTTTATATGTTTTTTAACACATACCTCAAAGCCTGTTAACAGGCTTGTACAGGCTTCTGTCAGCCCGCTCTTGGCGGACTGAACCTTCTGAATCACCGCACTCATCACAGTGCGGTGTTCTTCGTTGATGGAGGCGCCGTTAAGCACCTCCAGCAAATTGTCCGGCGCCTCCGGATGGACGGGGGTCACCGGCGTTGTAGGCTTGCCCTTCTTATGAAGGCGCCGCCTATTGGACTCTGGAACCATTGATGGTTCCGGAGCAGTGTCCGGCCCGGGGCCGGACTTAGATCCCTTTGGGGCTTTACCCCCTTCGGGCCTGGAGTCCGGGAGATCGCCTTGCGGCGCCTCCAGGACCACCTCCTCCTGGTTTAGTCCCTTTCGGGACTCCACCTCGGCATCGTCCGCAGGGAGCGGGGAGGAGGCCGTCGGAAGTGAAGCGCTATTCACATCCAGCGAATTCAGGGAGCCGCTCGACGAATCGCCGAGCTGAGCTCTGGGCGGACTGCATAATTAAATTCGGCTTCAGAAAATGCCAAATAACAGAGAAGCGCCATAAGTTATTCGAATATCCGGATGCTTACGATTTTGCCAGGGGCTTGACCCTGGATGGCCATTCCTCCCCGCCGTCTTCGGCATCGGAGGCGTAGTCCGGCAGAAGGGTCTTCCCCTTCTTGGACCCTCCGGCCTCCCCAGTTGGGGCAGCCTTTCTTTTCTTTCCTCCCCCCATTGGAGGGGGAGAGGCGTCTTCTTCTTCTTCTTCTTCCTCCTCGTCTTCGGAGGCGGAGGGTGCGTCGGGGTTGTCGGGCGATGAATCCGACACCACCAGGCGCCGGGAGCTCTTTCGAGTCCCCGTGGCCTTCTTCTTGGCCTTCTTCTCCGGCACCACGTGAGGTGCCGGAACCAGCAGCTTCGTTAAGCGAGCGTCCACTGGGTCTTCGGGCAAGGGAGCCGGATAGTCGATCTGTCCGGCCTTCTTCTGCCAATCCTGTTAAAAATATGGGAGTTTAGATCCCGCATAGAATCAAATCTATGAAAAACAAATACCCCGTAAAGGGAAAATTAAGCTCACCGCGCTGGCTTGGCGCTTGGCGCAGAATCCGCGATCCTCGGTGACGGGAGGGGAGACCTCGGAGCTTTTGAATAGCACCTTCCAGGCATCCTCGTGCTTTGTGTCGAAAAGCCGAGACAGAGTCTAGTGCTGGGCCGGGTCGAACTCCCACAAGCTGAAAGCCCGTCGTTGACACGGGAGAATCCGGCGGAAGAGCATGACCTGGACTATGGTGACAAGTTTAACCTTCCTGCCGATCAGGTCTTTGATGCAGGTTTGAAGTCTGGTCACCTCCGCCGAATTACCCCATGACAGGCCCGTCTCTTTCCAAGATGTGAGCCGCGTGGGGATGCCAGATCAGAATTCGTGGGCCGCTGCCCATTCTGGGTCACGTGGCTCGGTGATATAGAACCACCCCGATTGCCACCCTTTGATAGTCTCTATGAAGGCGCCCTCGAGCCATGTAACGTTGGCTATCTTGCCCACCATGGCGCCTCCGCACTCCGCTTGGCGGCCGCCCACGACCTTCGGCTTGACGCTGAAGATCTTCAGTCATAGGCCAAAATGAGGCTGGATGCGGAGGAAGGCCTCGCACATGACGATGAACGCCGAGATGTTGAGGATGAAGTTCGGGGCCAGATCACGGAAGTCCAGGCCGTGATAGAACATGAGCCCCCGGACGAACGAATGAAGAGGAAAACCCAGTCCGCGAAGGAAATGGGGAAGAAAAACAACCCTCTCATGGGGCCTGGGGGTGGGGATGAGTTTCCCCACATCTGGAAGCCGGTGCGCGATGTCGTCAGACAGGTATCCGGCCTTCCTCAGCTTTTTGATTTGCCCCTCCATGACGGAGGAGGCCATCCATCTACCTCCCGCTCCAGACATGATTGGAGAAGGTCGAGGTGGGAATTGCGGGTTTGGGTGTTGGAGCTCGAGCGCGCAGGGATGAATAAGCAAAGGAGGAAGAAGGCGTGAATGGAAAGGGCGGATTCTTATCCCCTTATATGGGCGGCCAAAACTACGAGCCCCCACCAGCCTAAATAAAACTCGCTTATCTCCCAAGTGCCATGGTTAATGGCGCGGTTGGGTTACCCGCGCCCGTACTGATGAGAATCCCGGAATAGGGGGACACGATCTCTGCTTTGACAAGACGTGCCAAGGAAACCGCCTCGCTAAACGCGCTGAGGTGGAATAGTGAAATGAATGAAAGCTTGGCCGTGGCGTGATGTCATGCTGCGGAATACGTCAGCAGATTAGATTGGTGCAAATATTATTCTCTCTACGGTGGCATGTGGAACTTGTTTTGCAGAGCCGGACACTATCCTGGTGTTCAACATCATCTATGAAATATTCGGAGGAGGAACCCACCTTGCAATGCCGAAGACAACTTGCGCGTCGGACTCGTCGTCATTGAAGCCTGGTTTAGGGGCTACTGAGGGAGTCCTGGATTAGGGGGTGTCTGGATGGCCGGACTATGACCTTTGGTCGGACTCTCGGACTATGAAGATACAAGATTGAAGACTCCGTCCCGTGTCCGAATGGGACTTTCCTTGGCGTGGAAGGCAAGCTTGGCGATACGATATGAAGATCTCCTCCCATTGTAACCGACTCTGTGTAACCCTAGCCCTCTCCGGTGTCTATATAAACCAGAGAGTTTTAGTCCGTAGGACGAACAACAATCATACCATAGGCTAGCTTCTAGGGTTTAGCCTCTCTGATCTCGTGGTAGATCCACTCTTGTACTACCCATATCATCAATATTAATCAAGCAGGAGTAGGGTTTTACCTCCATCGAGAGGGCCCGAACCTGGGTAAAAACATCGTGTCCCTTATCTCCTGTTACCATCCGCCTAGACGCACAGTTCAGGACCCCCTACCCGAGATCCGCCGGTTTTGACACCGACACCCATCAAAGTACATAATCCAATGACTGCTTGCCTCTTTGCCGGGAGAGTGGTTTCTTGGACTTCTTCGTCGGGCGTGGAGGTCCATTCTACTATGAACTCTGCCAAGGCTCTGCTCTTGATCGTCAAAGTGCTTTCAAACTTGAGGCCAAAGCTTGACAGTTCCAACACCCACTCCACAATCCTCCTAGTTGCATCTGGGTTGTGCAAGATCCGTTGCAACGGGAGGCAAGTGACGACGGTGATCTCATGTGCTTGGAAATAGTGACGCAGCTTTCTCGAGGCCATAAGAAGGCCGAAAAGCAACTTCTGCATGCCAGAATACCTTGATCTAGCCCCCTGCAAGAGGGAGCTGGCAATATAAATTGGGTGTTGCACCACCTTCTTCTTTTGTCCTGCTTCGCTCACTTGCGCAGACTCTGTCTTGCCGGGACCGGGCTCTACCGGGGGTTCTGCCTTGCTGGCCCTAGCTCCTCATCTGACGGCCTCGCCGTTGCTGTTGCCTCTTCCTCAACTTCTCTCTGTGCCACTAGCGTGGCACTAACCACTTGATTCGTTCCTGCTAAATATAGCAGCAATGACTCTTGTGGTCCGGGCGCGACTAGTATCGGCGTAGAGGAGAGGTACCTCTTCAAATCTTGCAGTGCTGCCTATGCCTCCGGAGTCCATTTCATTGGACCCGCCTTTTTCAAAATCTTAAAAAAGGGGAGGGCGCGCTCAGCAGATTTAGAGATGAACCTACTCAGGGCGGCAACGCAGCCATCAAGCCTACGGACATCCTTGACTCATCTGGGCGCCTCAATATGCTCAATCGCTTTGATCTTGTCGGGATTCGCTTCGATTCCGTGTTGAGACACAAAGAACCTAAGAAGTTTGCCGGATGGGACGCCGAACACACACTTCTCTGGGTTGAGCTTGAGGTTGATCTTGCGCAAATTTGCAAATGTTTCCTTCAGGTCCTGCACGAGCATGGCCTTGTCCTTGGTTTTGACCACTATGTCATCCATATAAGCTTCCATATTTCTATGTAGCTGGGGCTCAAAACCAATTTGGACTGCTCGGGCGAATGTTGAACCAGCGCTTTTCAACCCAAAAGGCATTCGTACGAAACAGTACGTGCCACATGGGGTGATGAACGCGGTATTTTCTTCATCTTCCTTCTTCATGAAGATCTGATGGTATCCTGAGTAGGCGTCAAGGGACGACAGTAGGTCGCACCCGGCAGTGGAGTCCATTATCTGGTCGATGCGTGGCAATGGGAAAGGATCCTTTGGACAGGCTTTATTGATATCAGTGTAGTCAATACATAGCCTGCATTTTCCATTCGCCTTTCACTGGGTTGGCCAACCACGTAGGGTGGAGCACTCCTTTGACCAAGCCTGCCGCTTCCAATTTCCTAATCTCCTCGATGATAAACTCGTGTCGCTCCAAAGCTTGCTTTCTGACCTTCTGCTCGACGGGACGTGCATGGGGACAGACAGCAAGGTGGTGCTCAATCACCTCCCTGGGAAGGACGGGGATGTCGGATGCTTGACACGCAAACACATCGACATTCGCCCGTAGGAAGGCGACGAGCGCACTTTACTATTTGCTGTCGAGGGTGGAGCTTGTGGTAAAAGCTCCGCCCGTGCCATCCTCCTTGACGGTTACCTTCTTGGTTTCTGGTGGGGCCACCTTGGACTTATTGCTCTTGTCAGTAGAGCTCTCTAGCCCGTCCTCAGTGGGAATGCAGCACTCCGAAGAGGCGTGTTTGTTGGAGTGAGTGCAGGAGCCCTTGTCCGAGCCAGGAGTCTTGCTGGTCTTCTTTTTGGTGGCAGGAGCAAGTATCTTGGCGGTGGACACTGCAACTGCCTCTCAGTAGAGTTGGTCGGCACAAATGAGTGCATCCCTCTTGTCGCAGCTGACAGTGATGATGCTCATTGGGCCGGGCATCTTCAACTTGTTGTACGCGTAGTGTGATGCCGCCATGAACTTGGCTAGCGTCGGACGGCCAAGGATCCCGTTGTATGTCAACGGGATCTTGGCGACATCGAAAACGATCCTCTTTGTCCTATAGTTCAGGTCGCACCAAACGTGACTGGTAGCGTGACCTTCCCCTTGGGCTGGCTTCCCCTGGATTTATCCCTTGGAACATACATGTTTCCTCAAGATCTTCGTCAGGGATATGCAGCCTCTTGATCATGTTGGGCGAGAACAAGTTCAGACCGTCCCCACCGTCAACTAACATTTTCGTCACCTTGAGGTTGCGTATCGTTGGTGAGACCAACAACGGCAAACACCTGACCGCAGTTGTGCGATAAGGGTGATCCTCAGCGTCGAAAATGATAGGCGTGTGGGACCACTTTAGTGGCCTCTAGGCGTTGACCATCAGTTCTGTCGCATTAATCTCATGCGCCCACTGTTTAAGTTGGCGGTGGGAGGAATGCAACGAGGCACCTCTGTCAACACATATGACCTCTATCGCCTTCTGAAACTCATGCTCGGTGGACTCGTCATCATCATCATGATCGTCATCCTCCTCTTTCTTTTCGCGGCCTCGGGCAGACCTCTCTTGTTGCTTCTCCTTGGCGTCGTCACCTCCTCGGCCGCCGCGCTTCTTGTCGGATCCCTCGGTGCCACCTTGGCCCTTCTCTTTGTCTTGTCTCTCATACTCAGCCCTCTGCTTCTCCATCAGCTGCTCAACTTGGCAGAAATTTTGGAGGTCGCGGCCCTTGGTACGGTGAATCTTGCAATACTGCTTGTCGGAGCCCTCCGACTTGCCGGCAGCCGCTAAGGCCCGAAAAGCGTTGCACCCGGCAATCTCCTTGCCGGGGTCGTCAACCTTGGCCTTCTTAGTGGTGCCAGGGTCGCTGCATTCTTTGACGGAAAGCACGGTCTTGCCCTTGGCGCTTCCTGTTGGCCCTTCTTTGCCAGGGCGACGGCGTATTCATCTTCAGAGCCACTTCCCATGTCAGCATCTTCATCGGGGTACTTTCTTCCTTCCTCAGCTCGGGCACATCTGTCGGCCAGAACATACAGTTCGACAACATCTGCAACCTTGTTCATCGCCAGCTCTTCACACATCTTACGATTGCGCATGTTCTGATGGAACACGTTGATGACAGCAGCGGGATGAACATCGGGGATGTTGTATTGCACCTGGCTGAATCTTTGTATGTATTTGCGCAAGCATTCGTCATCCCTCTAAGGGATCACATGCAAATCGCTCGCCTGGCCAGGAGCTACATGGTCGCTCGTAAAAGCACCAACAAACTTGTGGCACAGATCCGACCAAGAAGAGATGTAATCTATTGGCAAGTGCATCAACCATGACCTGACATTGGGCTTGAGCACCAACGAGAAATAGTTGGCGAGTACCTTGTCGTCTCGTGCTCCGGCAGCTTGCATCACAATGGTGTAAACGCTCAGGAATTCAGACGGATGGGTATTGCCGTCGTACTTCTTCGGGACCTCTGGTTTGAACGTGCGAGTGGTGGGCCACTGGAACTGTCATAGCTCACGGGTGAACGCTGGACAGGTTATTGCATAGGGCAAGTCGCCAGCATCCCCTGGCACAGGCCTGTACGCAATAGGCCCAGCACGCCTATCGGATTGGTGACACACCTCCTATTGTCGCTCGATAGTGGTCCAGGTGTCTTCCTTGAGCCACTCCCGAAGAACTTGACATTGATCGCAACACACTCGTGGGTCAGACGATGTCGTGGACACGTTATCACAGGCGTCAACCCGACGGGCCGGACGTGGTAGAGGGGAGTGCATGGTCGTTGCGGCGCCTCCCACCCTTCCACTGTCAATGCGCACCGGCTCAGTGGTCCTACGCCGCGAGGGAATCACTTCTTGGTGGACATCCCTGTTGGCGTGGCCAATAAGTCTTTGGATGGCAGCCCTCCACTCTTCCTGCTTCTCCACAGCGGGAGGAAAGTCGAGGAGTAGTTGCGCCCGTGCCAATGCTTCCGCTCGTGTCAGTGGCAGCGACAGGCGCGAGGAATGGGAGGAACTCGGACTTCTAACTATGTTAGAAGGACTTCCATCATGGTTCCGCGGCCACGTGCCTTTTTCACCAGCATCATGGCGTGCATGTCGGCCCTGCGCGTCTTGAGAATGATGCTGAGGGCTCTTGCCACGGCGACGCCCGGGGTCCCCAACGCCGCGGCATTGTTCGTCACGCACGAGCTAAGAAGACCGCGGCGCATGCGCTGGCAGGGTCGTCTTTCTTTCCTTGGAGGTCCCCGCGCCACTCGTAGGTAGCGCGGCTCCGTCCTTGGGCACGACGGTGTGCGGGCCATCGTTGCCACTGCGGACGATGTTGCTCGCCTAGCTTTTCGTATCAGGGTGGCGTGGACGACCTTGATTTCCTCTGCCACTGGCGTCTGCCATGTTGCCCGTTCGTGCTGGCACAGGCGGAGCGGCTCCAGATGAACCGACCACAACGATCATCTTCTTCTTCGGAGCCATGGCAACGAAGGAGCTGCTGCACTAACTGCTAGACTAGATTCTCACAACTAACTCCCCCTACCTGGCACGCCAAAGATGTCGGGGAAAACGAACACCTATGGTATCACAGGAATCCCTTCTATAGTTGGCGGGGAGAGGAGCTGCACGAAGAGCGGGTCTAGTGATCAGCGCGAGGGGATTCTTACCCAGGTTCGGGCCGCACTGGTGCGTAAAACCCTAGTCCTATGTGTGTGTATATTAGTGTTCTTGAGCTCTTGAACTAGCTGCGGTGTATGCCTAGTCCAAAAAGTTCGAATCCCCTCTCTGAACGCCTCGGGCCTCCTTTTATATGTCAAAGGGGTTGCCACAGTGGCATACAGGAGGTGTAAAGCAAGCTACAGTGTATGAGCTTATCGCTCGGCAACGTAGGACAAACGCATTTAATGCGCTGCTTACGTGTCCTCTTACTTTATCAGGAACGGCAACAGAAGTCATCCCGTCCGTCGCCGCCCCTTCTTGCCTTGACACGCGTTTAGGCTGATGAGGTATGCATATCAGCATGCCGCCACGCAGGCGTTTGCCTAGTTGGCAAGCTGGTCGTCGCACTGGAGTGGTGGTGAGGTGGCAAATCCTTGTCAGGTGCGGGCCTGGCTGTGGCCCCACAATCGTCCCCGGCAAGCCCTCGCGGTTGTCCCCGGCAAGAAGGCTTCGTCTTCTGGTCCCACGTGGGCCTGCAAGCCATCAGTCTTCACAAAGATCTGCATGCTACTAAGCATGCATTCCGAAGTCTTGGCCTTGAGTTGTCTATGGTGTCAAAGCTCTCAGTCTCAAGGGTGATGGCATTGCTGGTGCTTCGCAGGTCGCCCCATCAAGGAGCTTTCTGGGGCTACGCAAGCCGTCCCAGCAAGGACGCTACCGGGGTAGTCCATCTTGTCCTCTGCTCTTTGTTTACCGTCTTGAGTGTCTGTCTTGGTAGACTTGTGTTTTGTCTTCTACTGCCCTGCCAGGCCCTGCCACAGGTGTGGCTACGGATGCCCGTGCACAAGTAAGGGGTACAGAAGAGCCCATACTTTTGTACACCGACATAGTCACACTATGGATGTTTTCAATGCTATGCGAAATTTAGTAGGATCACCACCTATTACCATTAATGAAGCAACATTGACTTTAGAACATGTTATGCAAAGACTGGAAACTATTGAAAATAAAAGGCCTACCATAGAACATATTGAGAATTTAGTTAAAAAGATTCATAATCATATTACTAAATTTGGATCAAAGGTAGGAACTACTTTGAAAGTATTGAAAGAGAAGGAACCGATAATTAATGAGAGGATAGAGCAAAGTCCCGCTAGAATTGATAAGTTGGAAGATGTTATTAATAATTTAGGTTCCGCTTTTTCTTCCATTAAAAATGTTGAAAGGACTTCCCCTAGTAAGAATTGCAAGTTTATGTATGTTCCTAAGAACAAGGTTACCACATCTAGTAATGGGAGTGAGGATCTTAAAATGATTAGTGTTCACCCCGACTTCGTTGATTTAATAAAAGAGCCTATCTATGAGAACAAATTCCTCAACTTTGTCCCGAGGAGTGCGTTATTTAAAATATTCATGCTAAGCCTCCTAGGAAGCGCAGTTGTGTAATTGAGGAATTGGAAACTAAAGATGACAAGACTTCAAACAATGCATTACGCCTAGCTGGGGGCGTAAAACAATAGCGCTTGTTGGGAGGCAACCCAATAGTTATCTTTATTTTTCTTTTTTCTTTTCTGTTTTTTGTGTCCACACAATTATGCTACTATTATGATTGTGTTTTTATGTTAGTGTTTGTGCCAAGTAAAGCCTTTGGGGTGATTTGGTTGATAGTTGACTTGATTCTGTGAAAACATTAAAAAATTGCGTCTAGTGCAGAAAATTCTAAAAATCACTGGAGAGTGGTAAAACTCTGAAATTTTTACACATTATTTTTAAATTTCCCACATTTTTCTAATTTTTCAGATTTTTTGGAGTTACATAAGTATTGAGTTTGTTCAGATCATTACTGACTATTCTGTTTTTCACAGATTCTGTTTTCGTTGCATAGTTTGCTTGTTTTAATGAATCTATGGATTGTATCGGGGGGTATAAGTCATGGAGAAGTTAGAACACAGTAGGTATTATGCAATAATAAAATATGAATGGATTTACAGAAGTTCCTAGAGTTTATGATTTGCTTGTTATACTAACGGATCTCACGAGGTTTCTGTTGAGTTTTGTGTGCTGAAGTTTTCAAGTTTTGGGTGAGATCATGATGGATGAAGGAATAAGCAGCGGTAAGACCCTAAGATTGGGGATGCCCAAGGCACCCCAAGGTAATACTCAAGGACAACCAAGCATCTAAGCTTGGGGATGCCCCAGATGGCATCCCCTCTTTCGTCTACAATCCATCGGTATATTACTTGGAGCTATATTTTTATTCATCACATGATATAAGTTTTGCTTGGAGCGTCGTGTATTATATGAGTCTTTGCTTTGTTTACTTTTTAGATTGCCACAATCATTGTTTGTTGCACACACCTTTTGAGAGGGACACACATGTATTCATTATTTGTTAGAATACTCTATGTGCTTCACTTATATCTTTTGAGCTAGGCAGTTGCTCCAGTGCTTCACTTATATCTATTAGAGCACTACCGTGGTTATATTTTAAAGAAATATTTGCTCTCTCATGTTTCACTTATATCTTTTTGAGACTCTAATAAATAGTAAGCGGCAATATGCACGGGTTTCTGAAATTGGTCCTGATATGATAGGTATTCAAGAGGGATATAATAAAAACGTTCATGTAGATCACTAAATATGATAAGTTTGATTCCTTACAATAGTTTTGCGATATAGAGATGGTGATATGTGGGTTGTACTAGTGAATAATTGTGGTTTAGTAAGAATATTGGTGGTCAGGTTTGTGATTCCCCAAGCATGCATGTATAGTCTTTTGTTATGCTAAGAAATTGGAGCATGATTTATTACTGAGTATCTTCCTTTGCGTGAAGGTCAGGGGCGCGCGATGGTTAACTTCTACCAACCTCCCCCCTAGTGGCATGCATAGTAGTACTTTGCTTCGAGGGCTAGTAGATTTTCACAATAAGTACGTGAGTTCTTTATGACTAATGTGAGTCCATGGATTATATGCACTCTCACCTTTGCGCAATTTGCTAGCCTCTTCGCTACCGTGCATTGCCCTTTCTCACCTCAAGAGTTGGTGCAAACTTCGCCGGTGCATCCAAACCCCGTGATATGATATGCTCTACCGCACATAAGCCTCCTTACATCTTCCTCAAAACATCCACCATACCTACCTATCATGGTATTTTCATAGCCATTCCAAGATATATTGCCATGCAACTTCCACCATTCCATTATTATGACACACATCATCATTGCATATTGCTTTGCATGATCATATAGCTGACATAGTATTTGTGGCTCAGCCACCGTTCATCATTATCATACATGTTACACGAGCATCATTGCACAACCTGGTACACTGTGATACGTCTCCAACATATCTATAATTTATGAAGCATTCATGCTATTTTATTATCTGTTTTGAATGATTACGGGCTTTATTATACACTTTTATATTACTTTTGGGACTAACCTATTAACCGGAGGCCCAACCCATATTGTTGTTTTATTGCCTGTTTCAATGTTTCGAAGAAAAGGAATATCAAACGGAGTCCAAACGGAATGAAACCTTCGGAAAAGTTATTTTTGGAACAAAAGTAATCTCGGGAACTTGGAGTGCAGGCTAGGGAAGCGTCGAGGAGGCCACGAGATAGGGGGCGCGCCCACCCCCCCTGGGCGCGCCCTCCACCCTCGTGGGCCCCTCGAGGCTCCCCCGACCGACTTCTTCCGCCTATATATTCCCATATACCCTAAAAACATCGAAAGAACAAGATAGATCGGGAGTTCCGCCGCCGCAAGCCTCTGTAGCCACCAAAAACCTCTTGGGAGCCCGTTCCGGCACCCTGCCGGAGGGGGAACCCATCACCGGTGGCCATCTTCATCATTCCGGTGCTATCCATGACGAGGAGGGAGTAGTTCACCCTCGGGGCTGAGGGTATGTACTAGTAGCTATGTGTTTGATGTCTCTCTCTCTCTTGTGTTCTCTCTATGGCACGATCTTGATGTATCGCGAGCTTTGCTATTATAGTTGGATGTTATGATGTTTCTCCCCCTCAACTCTCTTGTAATGAATTGAGTTTTCCCTTTGAAGTTATCTTATCGGATTGAGTCTTTAAGGATTTGAGAACACTTGATGTATGTCTTGTCGTGCTTATCTATGGTGACAATGGGATATCACGTGATCCACTTGATGTATGTTATGGTGATCAACTTGCAGGTTCCGCCCATGAACCTATGCATAGGGGTTGGCACATGTTTTCGTCTTGACTCTCTGGTAGAAACTTTGGGGAACTCTTTGAAATACTTTGTGTTGGTTGAATAGATGAATCTGAGATTGTGTGATGCATATCGTATAATCATGCCCATGGATACTTGAGGTGACAATGGAGTATCTAGGTGACGTTAGGGTTTTGGTTGATTTGTGTCTTAAGGTGTTATTCTAGTATGAACTCTATGATAGATCGAACGGAAAGAATAGCTTCATGTTATTTTACTACGGACTCTTGAATAGATAGAACAGAAAGGATAACTTTGAGGTGGTTTCATACCCTACCATAATCTCTTCGTGTGTTCCCGCTATTAGTGGCTTTGGAGTGACTCTTTGTTGCATGTTGAGGGATAGTTATATGATCCAGTTATGTTATTATTGTTGAGAGAACTAGAACTAGTGAAAGTATGAACCCTAGGCCTTGTTTCCTAGCATTGCAATACCGTTTACGCTCACTTTTATCATTAATTACCTTGCTGTTTTTATATTTTCATATTACAAAAACCTATATCTACTATCCATATTGCACTTATATCACCATCTCTTCGCCTAACTAGTGCACCTATACAATTTATCATTGTATTGGGTGTGTTTGGGACACAAGAGACTCTTTGTTATTTGGTTGCAGGGTTGTTTGAGAGAGACCATCTTCATCCTACGCCTCCCACGGATTGATAAACCTTAGGTCATCCACTTGAGGGAAATTTGCTACTGTCCTACAAACCTCTGCACTTGGAGGCCCAACAACGTCTACAAGAAGGTTGTGTAGTAGACATCAAGCTCTTTTCTGGCGCCGTTGCTGGGGAGGTGAGTGCTTGAAGGTATATCTTTAGATCTTGCAATCGAATCTTTTTGTTTCTTGTTTTATCACTAGCTTAGTCTATAAAAGAAAACTACAAAAAATGGAAATGAGTTTGTCTCATATGCTTCATCTTTTTAATATCTTTCGTAAGTATGATGAAAAGGAAAATTGTGCTCTAGTGCTAGAAGAAGTCTATAAGATGTTTGAGACTAAATCTTTGAATGATGAGTATGATTGCAATGTTGTTAGTATGAATTCCTTGAATATCCATGATGCTAATGATATGCAAAGCCACAAGCTTGGGGAAGCTATTTTTGATGAAGAAGATATTTTTTGTCCCCCAAGTTTTGATGAGAATATTTATTATGATGAAAGCATGCCTCCTATTTATGATGATTATATTGATGGAAGTGGGTTTGGAAGAGTTTCAACTTTAGGAATTAGTGACCCCACTATTTTGGAGGATGTTGAATCTTATTGTGATGAACATGAAAGTGGATTTGGAAGAGTGTCAACTTTATTTAGTGATGATTCCACTATTTCGGAAGAGGTTCCAATTGATTATGAGAACAAAGTTGATATCTATGATGATTGTTGTGATGACTTGTATGCTATTAAGAATAATGATAACCATGAAACTTGTCATCATGATTTTAGTTTTCAATTGGATTATGCCTCACATGATAATTATTTTGTTGAGTTTGCTCTCACTACTATTCATGAGAAGAATTTTGCTTATGTGGAGAGTAGTAAATTTTCTATGCTTGTAGATCATGAAAAGAATGCTTTAGGTGCTGGTTATATTGTTGAATTCATTCATGATGCTACTGAAAATTATTATGAGGGAGGAACATATGCTTGTAGGAATTGCAATAATATCAAGTTTCCTCTCTATGTGCTTAAAATCTTGAAGTTATGCTTGTTTTACCTTCCTATGCTAGTTGATTATTGTTCTCATAAGTTGTTTGCTCACAAAAACCTTACGCATAGGAAGTGGGTTAGGCTTAAACGTGCTATTCATATGCTTCATGATGCTCCCGTTATGTTTCAATTCTTATCTTTTATGCGAGCATCATTGTCATCATCATGCCTAGCTAGAAAGGCATTAAAGAAAAGCACTTGTTGGGAGGCAACCCAATATTTACCCTACTATTTTTGTGTGTCCACATGATTATTCTACTGTATTAATCATGTTTTATAGCTTTTGTTCCAATAAAGTGCCAAGTAAGACCTTTAGGATAGCGTACGATGATAGTTGTGTTGATCCTGCTGAAAATCAGAAACTTTTGCACCTAGTAAATTAGTTTTGATAATTTACATGCTTCTGATCTGATTCTTTTTTGCTCTGGATTGGTACACAAATTGCTTAGGCCTTCCTAATTTGGTAGTATTTTTGGAGTTCTAGAAGTATATGTTTGATATAGATTACTACAGACTGTTCTGTTTTGACAGATTGCTGTTATGTTTGCATTGTTTGCATATGTTTGCTTGTTTAATGATTCTATTTGAGGATAGGAGTATTAAATATGCAGAGAAATTTAGTATGAAATGTTGAATAATAATTTTAGTGATTTGTTACAGTAGAAAATGATAAGGTTTTGCATTGGTTTATACTAACCTATCTCACGAGTTCTTGTTGAGTTTGGTGTGGATGAAGCTTTTGATAAAAAAGAGAAACCATAATATGAGAGGAATTAAGGAGACACAAAAGTTAAAGCTTGGGGATGCCCAAGGCACCCCAAGATAATATTTCAAGAAGTCTGAAGCATCTAAGCTTGGGGAGGCCCCGTTAGGCATCCCACCTTTCTTCTTCAACAACTATCGGTTAGTATCGGTTGAACCTAAGTTTTTGCTTCTTCACATGAATTGTGCTATCCTTGCAATGTCATTTTATTTTGTTTTGCTTGCTGTTTGAATAAAATACCAAGATCTGAAATTCTTAAATGAGAGAGAGTCTTCACACAGTTACATAATTATTTAGCTACTCATTGATCTTCACTTATATCTTTTTGGAGTAGTTTTTCATTTACTCGTGTGCTTCACTTATATCCTGTGAGTAAATTGTTGAATGAGTTGATTGTCATAAATCTGAAATTATATATGTCTCGTTTGCTTATCCCATGGGGAGTAATGACTTCACATCTAAAAAGTAGAGGTTGTAAATTTATTGAAGGTTAGCAAGCATTGTATTGGTCATTTGAACAATTCATGAAAGAATATTGAAGGAAGAGAGATTTCACATATAAATATACTATCTTCGACATCTTTTATAATTGTGAGCACTCATTAAGTATGACATGCTAAAGAGTTGATGTTGGACAAGGAAGACAACGTAATGGGTTATGTTTTCTCACATCTCAATTAAAGTATATTGTCATGGATCATTCAAACATGTTCAGCTTGTCTTTCCCCCTCATGCTAGCCAAATTCCTTGCACCAAGTAGAGATACTACTTGTGCTTCCAAATATCCTTAAACCCAGTTTTGCCATGAGAGTCCACCATACCTGCCTATGGATTGAGTAAGATCCTTCAAGTAAGTTGTCATCGGTGCAAGCAATAAAAATTGCTCTCTAAATATGTATGATCTATTAGTGTGAAGAAAATAAGCTTTATACGATCTTGTTATGGAAGCAATAAAAGCAACGGACTGCATAATAAAGGTCCATATACAAGTGGCAATATAAAATGACGTTCTTTTGCATTAAGATTTTATGCATCCAACCATAAAAGCGCATGACAACCTCTGCTTCCCTCTGCGAAGGGCCTGTCTTTTACTTTATGTCTTTTACTTTATGCAAGAGTCAAGGTGATCTTCACCTTTCCCTTTTTCATTTTATCCTTTGGCAAGCACCTCGTGTTGGAAAGATCCTGATATATATATATATAGGGTGGGTCTATTATGATAACACCCCCTTAAGACCTTATTCTGCACATCAAAACGCCTTATTCTGCTAACAGCCGACGCAAACCCCGCGCAGAACAAAAAAAATGAAAACCCACCCCACCGGTGCATCTTCCCCACTCCTCCCTCGATCCACTCCACCTTCCTCCCACGTCCCACCCCCAGATCCACCAAACCCCATTGCCGCGCGCCATGCCCAGGCCGGTCTCCCCCCAGCGGTCTGCCCAACTGCTCCACCTTCTCCGGCGCCCCCGCCCCGCCCTCGCCGCCTCCTCGCCCGCAAAAAACTTCCTGGATAGAGCAGCCCACCTCGCGACGCGCCGGCTGGAGGGCCGCGCCAACCCACCAGCGCCGCCAGGGCCCCGGCCGCCCTCCCGCCCCACTCCCGAGCCGGAGGGCCGATCCCCTCCACCTTCCTTCCGGCCACCTCGTGGCCCGATCCACCAACCCCTGCCACTCCTCCCTCACCACCCCACGACCAACCTCGCCCACATCTGCGCCGAGACCCCCAGCCCCGGTGACCTCCTTCGTTGTTGTGGTGGCCTGATCCACAGGGCCTCCCCGAGAACCTCCTGATGTGCCGCCGCGGCCGGATCCAGTCGACCTCCTGCTGCGTCGCCGCAGGCCTTGCGCCACCAGATCCGGGCAGCCATGGCTCCCTCCGATGATGCAGCAAGCCAGACACCCAGTGACCAGATCGGTGGATGGTGAGCTCCATTGATTCCTCTCCTCATCGGCATCCCACCAAAAATCGAGGCCCAGGTCTCGTGCCACCTCCTGCGACTACGTGCACATGACTGCAGGTGGAGTTCCCCCTGTACGTATGTTAGTGTTCGTCGGCGGCTTCTTGCTATTCGGCTGACCGATGGTCTCCTCCAGGTGAGAAGAGGAGTGCCTCCACCCCCATCCCCCACGCAGTTCACACGACACGCCCATGCAGTGCGGGGCGCATATGCGTGCTGTCCGCCGGCCATGCGGTGCCGTCTGCTTCCTCCGCCGACGCGTGCTGTGCGGGTCCTGCAATGGTGAAGTTCTCTACTGGGTGGTGCTAGTGTTCACCATTTTCACCTCCTCCACTCCCTCACAGGCGACATATGCATTCAGTTCACCATCTTTGTGTTGTGTGATTTTGCAACTCTATGCATGCAAAAAAGCAAAGGCAGAGATCAGGGCGAAGCAGTTCTATTGCGTGCATTCCACTTCCGTGTGCTGGCTGTTGTGCGAAAATCGGTGTGCAGTGCAAAAATTTGGTTGATGCCATGACGTGCAGTTCGGTAATGTTTTGCTTTGGAAAAACATGTTTTGTTGTGTCACAGTGTAGGTTGTTGCCCGTTTGTATCTCCTGTGCAGTTTGCCTGGTGATCTTGTGATGATCCCATGTACTGGATAAATTATTTTGTGCTTTATATTGGAGAGCATCAAATGCAATTGAGGAAAAAAATACTATTTGTGTGGGTTACTCAGTTTGTAAAAAGCAGTGCGCACCGTGAACCGAAGAAGTATATGTTTTCAACTGTTGTACTTCATTGCTAAAATCTCTGTGGTCGCTTTATAAAATATGTTTGGTTCACTATGCAAAAGTAAAAAGAAAATGCAGTGCACTTGACCCGTTCATGCAGGTCGGTATCACCAGCAAAAAATGTTTGAAAAATGCAGCAAAGATAGAGTTCTGGCCTCAACCATGTTGTCCAAAATGCCTTTTTTTACTTTCTTAAAAGAAAAAAACAAGAAAAAACCATGCAGCTCGCTTCGATTTATGTCGTGGTTCACTTCTCTCGAAAGAATTAAACAACACTCGTTCTTGCGCAGCATGGTGTGTTCAAAAAAGTAAAAAGCATCAGTAGTTGCAGCACACTTTGTAGTTGCATGCGGTTCACTACATTCGGCCTCGCAGCTTAGATGAAATTACGAAAAGAAAAAATGTTAGGAAAAAAGTAATAATGCGGTTCTTTATGTCAACATTGCAGTGCGGTTTTCAGTCCGACGCAATGCGTTCTTTTATAGAACTGAAAACATTCACTTCCATGTATGTCGAGGTTCATTTGCACTCATCTTTGCGGTCCACTCTCATTTATAAAAAAAATGTTTTAAAAAAGAAAACAAAAACTCGTTCGAGAAAATTTACGTCCAACAAAAAGAAATCATGAAGTTCGCTTGACTTTTTGATGCAGTGCGGTTTTCCGTTCGAAGCAGTGCGTTCTTTCATAAAAAATGACGACAACAACTCACAAAAGCTCATCTGAGAAAATTTACGCCCGACAAGAAAATTATGAAGTTCGCTTGACTCTTTGATGTAGTGCGCTTTTCCGTCTAAAAGCAGTGCGGTTTTCTTCCTCGTCTTCAAAATTTATGTCCCACAAAAAGGAAACCACGCAATTCTCTTGCCCGTCAGATGCAGTGCGGCTTTTCGTCCGATGTAGTGCGGTTTTCAGTCGGATGAAGTACGCACGTCGATTTGGGTGTCGCGAAAAACAGGGTGTCCGCATTTCGGTAAATTTAAAACTGCTCTTAAACCGTAACGAATTAGATAGAGTGTTCTACATGAAAAAGTTGTGCCTCGTCGATACCTTTCCAACGGCGTATCATTTGAATCATTCCGACAAGCGGTTTGTAAAAATTTCACGAAAAACAGCAGCTGCCACTCATCGTCCGCCAAACGATTTTCAAAATTAACTTAAAACTGTAAGGAATCTCAAAAACATTGCAACATATGAAAGTTGCGCCTCGTCCATAGCTTTTCAACGATATATTACATGCCTCGTTTTGACAAACGGTTAGAAAACTGGAGCAAAAACAATACCAAAAATTTCAAAAAAATTGAAAAACAGAGTTCCGCGATTTGGTAAATTTGAAACTGCTCTTAAACCGTAATGAATTAGAGAAAGATTTATATATGGAAAAGATGCGCCTCGATGATATCTATCCAACGGCGTATCATTTGCTTCGTTCCAACAAGCGGTTTAGAAAAAAACATGAAAAAACGCTCGCTGCCACTCGTCATCCGCCGCACTATTTTCAAAACTGCTCTTAAACCGTGTGGAATCTCGAAAAGTGTTCAACATGTCGAAGTTGCGCCTAATACATAGCTTTTCAATGATATATTACACGCCTCATTCCAATAAACGGTTAAAAATTAGAATGAAAACAGTACCGAAAAAATAACGCGTGCAGTTTTTTTCGACGAGAAGTTCACTAGTCTCTATTGCAGTGCTTGTCGTCAAAATGATGCAGTGCACTTTTGTTGAGCATGTCGTGCCGAAGTGGTGTGCAGAATAGTTATTCTGCTAATATTAACAGAATAGACCATCTGTACTCAGTGCCCGATTAAAGGTGAATACATTGGGGCTTATAGTGTCTAATATACAATTGGATGTACGTTAGCATGAACTATTATTGTTGACATCACCCAAAGGTGAATACGTTGGGAGGCAACACTATAAGCCCCTATCCTTCTCAGTGTCCGATTAAAACTCCATAACCGTAAGTATTGCGTGAGTGTTAGCAATTGTAGAAGACTATGATAGTTGAGTATGTGGAGTTTGCTAAATCAAAGCTCTGACATAGACCCTTCCTGAAAGTAAGATGAATTGTAATTGTTTGATGACTGAGAATAAAGTTTGCTAGTTTTCAAGAAAGTTTATGGTTTATGCTTTAACATGTGAATAGCTTGTTACTTGATCGTGAGAAGTTTTATGAGATGAACTACTGTTATGACATATAATCATGCTAGAAAAGGTGATTGAAATTATCATTGATCAAACTTGTGCACCTTCTAACATTCACACTTCATAAATTCTTTCTTTTATCATTTACCTACTCGAGGACGAGCAGGAATTAAGCTTGGGGATGCTGATATATCTCCAACGTATCTATAATTTATGAAGCATTCATGCTATTTTATTATCTGTTTTGAATGATTACGGGCTTTATTATACACTTTTATATTACTTTTGGGACTAACCTATTAACCGGAGGCCCAACCCATATTGTTGTTTTATTGCCTATTTCAGTGTTTTGAAGAAAAGGAATATCAAATGGAGTCCAAACGGAATGAAACCTTCGGAAAAGTTATTTTTGGAACAGAAGCAATCCCGGGAACTTGGAGTGCAAGCCAGGGAAGCGTCGAGGAGGCCACGAGATAGGGGGGCGCGCCCACCCCCCCTGAGCGCGCCCTCCACCCTCGTGGGCCCCTCGAGGCTCCCCCGACCGACTTATTTCGCCTATATATTCCCATATACCCTAAAAACATCAAAAGAACAAGATAGATTGGGATTTCCACCGCCGCAAACCTCTGTAGCCACCAAAAACCTCTCGGGAGCCCATTTCGGCTCCCTGCCGGAGGGGGAACCCATCACCGGTGGCCATCTTCATCATTCCGGCGCTATCCATGATGAGGAGGGAGTAGTTCACCCTCGGGGCTAAGGGTATGTACCAGTAGCTATGTGTTTGATCTCTCTCTCTCTCTCTCGTGTTCTCTTTATGGCACGATCTTGATGTATCGCGAGCTTTTCTATTAGAGTTGGATCTTATGATGTTTCTCCCCCTCTACTCTCTTGTAATGAATTGAGTTTTCCCTTTGAAGTTATCTTATCGGATTGGGTCTTTAAGGATTTGAGAAAACTTGATGTATGTCTTGCCGTGCTTATTTGTGGTGACAATGGGATATCACATGATCCACTTGATGTATGTTATGGTGATCAACTTGCAGGTTCCGCCCATGAACCTATGCATAGGGGTTGGTACATGTTTTCGTCTTGACTCTCCGGTAGAAACTTTGGGGCATTCTTTGAAGCACTTTGTGTTGGTTGAATAGATGAATCTGAGATTGTGTGATGCATATCATATAATCATGCCCATGGATACATGAGGTGACAATGGAGTATCTAGGTGACATTAGGGTTTTGGTTGATTTGTGTCTGAAGGTGTTATTCTAGTATGAACTCTATGATAGATCGAACAGAAAGAATAGCTGCATGTTATTTTACTACAGACTCTTGAATAGATAGAACAGAAAGGATAATTTTGAGGTGGTTTCGTACCCTACCATAATCTCTTCATTTGTTCTCCGCTATTAGTGGCTTTGGAGTGACTCTTTGTTGCATGTTGAGGGATAGTTATATGATCCAATTATGTTATTATTGTTGAGATAACTAGCACTAGTGAAAGTATGAACCCTAGGCCTTGTTTCCTAGCATTGCAATACCGTTTACGCTCACTTTTATCATTAATTACCTTGCTGTTTTTATATTTTTAGATTACAAAAACCTATATCTACTATCCATATTGCACTTTTATCACCATCTCTTCATCGAACTAGTGCACCTATACAATTTATCATTGTATTAGGTGTGTTGGGGACACAAGAGACTCTTTGTTATTTGGTTGCAGGGTTGTTTGAGAGAGACCATCTTCATCCTACGCCTCCCACGGATTGATAAACCTTAGGTCATCCACTTGAGGGAAATTTGCTACTGTCCTACAAACCTCTGCACTTGGAGGCCCAACAACGTCTACAAGAAGAAGGTTGTGTAGTAGACATCACACTGCCAGAGGCATTCATATAGAGTCATATGTTTCAGTTTTATCGAGTTGTAAGTAAATAAAAGTGTGATGATCATCATTATTAGAGCATTGTCATGAGGAAATAAATAAATAAAGAGAAAAAAAAGAGGCCAAAAAGAGACCAGCAAAAAATGAGAGAAAAAGAGATAAGGGGCAATGCTACTACTCTTTTCTACACTTGTGCTTCAAAGTAGCACCATTTTTTCATATAGAGAGTCTCCTATGTTGTCACTTTCATATATCAGTGGGAATTTTTCATTATAGAACTTGGCTTGTATATTCTGATGATGGGCTTCCTCAAATGCCCGAGGTCTTCATGAGCAAGCAAGTTGGATGCACACCCACTTAGTTTTCAGTTTGTGGTTTCATAGACTTATAACTCTTAGTGCATCTGTTGCATGGCAATCCCTACTCCTCGCATTGACATCAAGTGATGGGCATCTTCATAACCCGTTGATTAGCTGCATCGATGTGACTTTCTTCCTTTTTGTCTTATCCATATTAATCTCTACCATCGCATTCTATTCCACCCATAGTGCTATGTCCATGGCTTGCGCTCATGTATTGCGTGGGGGTTGAAAAGCTGAAGCGCGTTAAAAAGTATGAACCAATTGCTTGGCTGACACCAGGGTAGTACATGATTTATATTTTGTGTTAAGAAGATGGAGCATGACAAGGCTATATGATTTTGTAGGGATAGCGTTCTTTAGCATTTGTATTTTGAATGGCATGATTGTTTGTTCGTATGCCTGAGTATTGATGTCTTTATGTCAAATTATAGACTATTGCTTTGAATCATTCGGATCTTAATATTCATACCATAAAAGAAAGATTACATGATGAACATGTTAGGTAGCATTCCACAACAAAAATTCTGTTTTTATCATTTACCTACTAGAGGACGAGCAGGAATTAAACTTGGGGATGTTGATACGTCTCCAACGTATCTATAACTTTTTATTGTTCCATGCTATTATAGTATCAATCTTGGATGTTTTATATAACTTTTTGTGCCATTTTATATCATTTTCTTGGACTAACCTATTAACCCAGTGCCAAGTGATAGTTGCTATTTTCTGCTTGTTTTTGGTTTTCCATGAAATTAATACCAAACGGAATCCAAACGCTACAAAACTTTTTGTCAATATTTTTCTGGACAAGAGAGACCCTATAAGCTTCAAGAGGAGACCAGACGATAAGCGATTAGACGGCAAGGCAACAAGTTGCGCCCAGGGGGGTAGGCGCGTCGTGATGCCTTGTGGGCCCCACGTGGCTCCGTCTGACCTAATTCAACCTTTATAAATTCTCTAAAATCGGGAAACCAACACAGAGCCACCCAAACACTCACCGCCGCAAGTTTCTATTCTTCCGCGATCTCATCTGGAGGCCTTTTTTGGTACTCTGCCGGAGGGGGAATCGATCACAGATGGCTTCTACATCAAACTTGTTGCCTTCTAATGATGCGTGAGTAGTTCACCACAGACCTACGGGTCCATAACTAGTAGCTAGATGGCTCTTCTCTCTCTTTCATCTTCAATACAATGTTCTCCTCGATGTTCTTGGAGTTCTATCCGATGTAATCTTCTTTTGCGTGTGTTTGTTGGGATCCAAGGAATTGTGGGTTTATGATCAGATTATTCATGAATATTAATTAAGTGTTTTCTGAATTCTTTTATGCATGATTATTATAGTTTTGTATTTTTCTCTAATCTACCTGTTTAATTTGGTCAACTAGATTGATTTATCTTGCAATGGGAGAGGTGCTTTGTGATGGGTTCAATCTTGCGGTGCTCCTCCCAGTGACAGAAAGGGAAAGGACACATATTTGTATTGTTGCCATTAAGGATAAAAATATGGATTTTATTAATATTGCTTGGCTTTACTTTGTCTACATCATGTCATCTTGCTTAAGGTGTTACTCTATTTTTATTAACTTAATACCCTAGATGCATGCTGGATAGCAGTCGATGGGTGGAGCAATAGTAGTAGATGCAGGCAGGAGTCGGTCTACTTGTCTCGGACATGATGCCTATATACATGATCATTGCCTTGAATATCGTCATAACTATGCGCTTTTCTATGAATTGCCAAATAGTGATTTGTTCATCCACCGTATGTTATGTGCTCGATAGAGAAGCCTCTAGTGAAAACTATGTCCCGGGTTCTACTTTTATCATATATAAAAACACAAAAATACCTTGTTACACTTTTATTTATTTTATTTTATTTTGCAATTTATCTATTTACCTACCACTACGAGATTTGATCCTTGCAAATAACCGCCGAGGGGATTGACAACCCCCTTGTTTGCATTGGGTGCAAGTATTTGCTTTTCTGTGTGCAAGTGTTGCTAACGAGGTTCTGTGTGGTTCTCCTATTGGATTGATAACCTTGGTTATTAACTTAGGGAAATACATATCTCTACTGTACTGCTTCATCCTCTCCTATTCGAGGAAATCTCAGCGCAGCTCACAAGTAACACATAGTTATGATGTTATTCATGGCATGATTATTACATAAGCATTACGTCCGTGAAACTAGACCAAAATCCATATGCATCTATTATTATTACTCCACCCATCGACCGTATCTGGCATGCATCTCTGATATTAAGTTCATAAAGAAGAGAGTAACGCTTTAAGTAAGATGACATAATGTAGACAAAATAAAATCAAATAATATGATCGAACCCCATCATTTTACCCTTAGTAGCAACAATATAAATATGTGCCTTGCTACCCCTTCTGTCACGAGGTGAGGACACAACAAGATTGAACCTACTGCTATGCACCACCTCCTTTGAAGATCTAATCATTAACTTGGACAAAGATAACTCATAAATTGGAAAGCATTACATAACTATAACAATCACACATAATAAAGTTTAGAATATAACTCAATTACTTTCAATGAACAATATGATCATAAACCCACAATTCATTGGATCCCAACAAACACACCGCACAAAAGGATTATATCATATTGATCTCCGAAGAGAACGTTGTATTGAAGGTGCAACAAGGTCAATGTAAAAGCCCTCCGTGATCGATTCCCCCTCCTGTAGAGTACCGGCGGAGGCCTCTAGACGAGATCACGGAAGAACATAGGCTTGCAGCGGTGGAATAATTGTTTCGGGTCTTTCTCTGGTGGTTTATGGAATTTTGGGAATTTATGGAGTTGGAATTAGGTCAATCAGAGTTATGAGGGGCCCACAAGCTCAAGTGGTGCCCCCTGAGGGCGCTCTGTGTGAGCTTGTGACCCTCTCATACATCTTTTGGCTACCTCCCAAAGCTTCCAAGGTCCCTTCTGGTCTAGAAAAATCACTGTAAAGTTTCATCGTGTTTGGACTTCCTTTGGTGTTGTTTTCCTGTGAAACAATAAAATAGGAAAAACAAAACTGACAATAGGAATTAGGTTAATAGATTAGTGATAGTCTCCAATATCTATAATTTTTTATTGTTCCATGCTATTATATTATCTATTTTGGATGTTTTATATGCATTAATATGCTATTTTATAATATTTTTGGGACTAACCTATTAACCTAGAGCCCAACCCCAGTTTCTGTTTTTCCTTGTTTTTGAGTTTCACACAAAAGGAATACCAAACGGAATAAAACCTTCACGATGATTTTTCTTGGACCAGAAGACACCCAGGAGACTTGGAGTTCAAGTCAGAAGAGCCACGAGGCGGTGACAAGGGTGGAGGGCGCCCCCTACCTTGTAGGCCCCTCATGACCCCCCTGACCTAGTTCCGCCTCCTATATATTTGCAAATATTCCCAAACCCTCAGAAGCATCCACGAAAACACTTTTCCACCGCCGCAGGTCTCTGACCTTGTTAGATCCCATCTGGAGGCCTTTTTCGGTACTCTGTCTGAGGGGGATTCAATCACGGAGGGCATCTACATCAACTCTATTACCCTTCCGATGAAGCGTGAGTAGTCCACCACAGACCTGCGGGTACATAGCTAGTAGCTAGATGGCTTCTTCTCTCTCTTTGATTCTCAAAACCATGTTTTCCTTGATGTTCTTGGAGATCTATCTGATGTAGTACTTTGTTGTGGTGTGTTTGTCGAGGTCCAATGAATTGTGGATTTATGATCAACTTATCTATGAATATTATTTGAATCTTCTCTGAATTCTTATATGCATGATTTGGTCTTTGTATTTCTCTTTGAATTATCGGTTTGGTTTGGCCAACTAGATTGGTTTTAATTGCAATGGGAGAGGTGCTTAGCTTTGGGTTCAATCTTGCGGTGTCCTCACCCAGGACAGTAGGGGCAACGAGGCACGTATTGTATTGTTGCCATCGAGGATAAAAAGATGGGGTTTTCATCATATTGCTTGAGTTAATTCCGCTACATCATGTCATCTTACTTAAAGCGTTAATCTGTTCTTTATGAACTTAATACTCTAGATGCAGGCAGGAGTCGGTCGATGTGTGGAGTAAAAGTAGTAGATGCAGGCAAGAGTCGGTCTACTTGACACGGACATGATGCCTATATTGCATAATCATTGCCTTGGATATCGTCATAACTTTGTGCTTTTCTATCAGTTGCTCGATAGTGATTTGTTCACTCACCATATTATTTGCCTTCATGAGAGAAGCCTCTAGTAAAACCTATGGTCCCCGGGTCTATTGTCCATCATATTAGTTTCCGATCTACTATTTTGCAATCTTTACTTTCAGATCTATAAACTAGAAAACCCAAAAATATTTTATCTTTTGTTTAGTTTTATTTATCTGTCTCTATTAGATCTCACCTTTGCAAGTGACCATGAAGGGATAACCCCTTTATCCCATTGGGTGCAATTGTTTGATTGTTTGTGCAGGTATTGGTGATTTGTGCATTCTTCTCCAACTGGATTGATACCTTGGTTCTCAAACTGAGGGAAATACTTATATCTACTTTGTTGCATCACCCTTTCCTCTTCAAGGGAAAGACCAACGCAAGCTCAAGAAGTAGCAGGAAGAACTTCTGGCGTTGTTGCCGGGGAGATCTACGCCAAGTCAAGCCTACCAAGTACCCATCATAAAACTCTCATCTCTTGCATTACATTATTTGCCATTTGCCTCTCGTTTTCCTCTCCCCCACTTCTAAAATGATTTTCGAAAATATTTGCCTTTTTATTCGCCTTCTTTCATATGTCTTTTGGCTCGTTTGCTATCTTTGCTTGTGTTTCCATGTGTCTTCTATTTGCTTGCATCTTTGCTTGCTAAAAATCTTTTGATATGGATCCACTTAAGGTTTTCTACTTGGATCATCTTTGATCCATATGTGCTCGTGCTGAAACCCTAACTAGTTTAGTTGAGGGAAAATCTTTAGATGAGCATGCTCATTTTGTGCGTCACCGTTTGTCTGAAAAAGGGAGACTTTATGGAATCAAATAAACTGTTTGCTATGTTATGCTTGGAATATTTGTGAAATTTGTGATTTTACTTGTTGCTCTAAGAACCCTAGAAAACACCTTCCCTACCTATGTGAGCTTAATGATAATGAAATCTTATCTTCTTATGAAATGGGTGTTTATAGTTACTATGATATCGAACAAATTGAAGAATTTGTTGCTTTTAAGGGTGCTTATGAAGTTGCTTCTTTGATTGAAAAGTATGATATTACTCTCTACAAATCTGAAAATTTTGAGATACTTAAATATTGCTATGAAAACTATGCTCATAATGCCTATGCCAAAGAATTTATTAAGAGAATGACTGTTGCTTTGGAAGAAAATAATGATATGCATGAATCTATAGATAGTTATGATTCAGTTGATCTGATCGAGATATCTTCCCTTGATGAACATGATGCTTGCTATTTTTATGGCCATGATGCCAACATTAATTATGCTTATGGAGATGAATTTGCTATAGTTCCTTATGTTAAACATGAAATTATTGCTATTGCACCCACAATTGATAGTTTCGTCAATGAAAAGCATGATTGCAATGATGTTATTATAAATCCTATTAATGTCAATTGTGTTAATGATATGAAAAACCCTAATCTTGGGGATGCTAGTTTTGCTATGTCCACTACTTGTTGCAATGATCATGATTGGGGTGATTCTTCTTATGATCTTGAAATTTTATTTAAGCCCCATGATGAATATGAGATTGATAATAATGTTTGCAATAATATTGAAAGTGGGTTTGGAAGAGTGTCAACTTTAGATCCCACATATTTGGAGAATGTTCAATCTTATGAATTTTTTAATAAAAATGGGTTTGGAGTGGTCATGACTTTAATTAATGTTAATCCCACTATTTTGGAAGAGTGTCAACTTCGCATGCATGTGGATCGTGTTGAGAATATGTTATGTGATAGTTATATTGTTGAATTGCTTATGATCCTACATGTAATTATTATGAGAGAGGAAAATATGGTTGTAGAAATTTTCATGTTACTAAATTACCTCTCTTCATGTTGAGATTGTCATCGTCTCTTTCTTCTTCCTTGCATATGCTAGTTTTTGCTTGCCTTGACAATTTGTTTGCTTATAAAATTCCTATGCATAGGAAGTATGTTAGACTTAGATGTGTTTGTCACGTGTTTTATGATGCTCTCTTTGTGCTTCAATTCTTCTCTTTTGTGTGAGCATCATTGAAATCTCAATGCCTAGCTAAAAGGCTTTAAAGAAAAGCGCTTGTTGGGAGACAACCCAATTTTTTTTATTTGCTGTTCTTGAATAAATAATTCATCTAGCCTCTAGTTAGATGTGTTTTTGTGTTTTAATTAGTGTTTGTGCCAAGTAAGACCTTTGGGATGGCTTTCGGTGATAGTTGATTTGATCTTGCTGAAAAAAGAAACTTTTATGCCTAGGAAAATGATTTTCATTTTTTTATAGAAGAGTGATTTTGATATGATTCTTTTTTCACAAGATTGATGTACAAATTTCCCATGTTGTCCTAATTTTTCAGAATTTTTGGAGTTATGGAAGTATACGAAGTTTTTGATTACTACAAACTGTTCTGTTTTTGAAGATTCTATTTTCTATGTGTTGTTTGCTTATTTTGGTGAATCAATGGGTAGTATCGGGGGGTATGAACCATGGAGAAGTTGGAATAAAGTAGATATTACACCAATATAAATAAAGAATGAGTTCACAACAGTACCATAAAGTGTTGATTTGCTTTCTTATACTAACGGATCTCCTGAGATTTTCTGTTGAGTTTTGTGTTGTGAAGTTTTCAAGTTTATGGCAAGGATTTGATGGACTATGGAATAAAGAGTGGCAAGAGCCTAAGCTTGGGGATTCCCAAGGCATCCCAAGGTAATATTCAAGGACAACCAAGAGCCTAAGCTTGGGGATGCCCCGGAAGGCATCCCCTCTTTCGTCTTCGTCTATCGGTAACTTTGCTTGAGGCTATATTTTTATTCACCACATGATATGTATTTTGCTTGGAGCATCTTGTATGATATGAGTCTTTGATTTTTAGTTTGCCACAATCATCCTTGTTGTACACAACTTTTGAGAGGGACACGCATGAATCGTGATTTATTAGAATACTCTATGTGCTTCACTTTTATCTTTTGAGCTAGGCAATATTGCTCTGGTACTTCACTTATATCTTTTTAGAGCACGGCGGTGGCTTTATTTATAGAAATTTTTGAACTCTCATGCTTCACTTATATTACTTTGAGAGTCTCTCTAAACAGCATGGTAATTTCCTTTGGTTATGAATTTAGTCCTAATATGATAGGCATCCAAGAGGGATATAATAAAAACTTTCATATAAAGTGCATTGAATACTAAGAGAAGTTTGATTCCTTATGATTGTTTTGAGATATAAAGATGGTGATATTAGAGTCATGCTAGTGAGTAATTGTGGATTGGTAAGAATACTTGTGTTAAAGTTTGTGATTCCCGTAGCATGCACGTATGGTGAATTGTTATGTAACGAAGTTGGAGCATGATTTATTTATTGATTTTCATCCTTTGTGTGGAGGTCGAGATCGCGCGACTACCAACCCTTCCCCTAGGAGCATGCGCATAGTACTTTGTTTCGATGACTAATAGATGTTTGCAATAAGTATGTGAGTTATTTATGACTAATGTTTGAGTGCATGGATTATACACACTCTCACTCTTCCACCATTGCTAGCCTCTCTAGTACCACGCAACTTTCGCCGGTGCCATACACCCACCATATACCTTCCTCGAAAAAGCCACCATACTACCTATTATGGCACTTCCATAGCCATTCCAAGATATATTGCCATGCAACTTTCCACCATTCCGTTTATTATGACACGCTTCATCATTGTCATATTGCTTTGCATGATCATGTAGTTGACATAGTATTTGTGGCAAAGCCACCGTTCATAATTTTTTCATACATGTCACTCTTGAGTCATTGCACATCCTGGTACACTGCCAGAGGCATTCATATAGAGTCATATTTTGTTCTGGTATCGAGTTGTAAGTAAATAAAGTGTGATGATCTTCATTTTTAGAACATTGTCCCATGTGAGGAAATCAAAACAAAAGAGGCCGAAGAAGCCAAATAAAAAAGAGGCCAAAGAAGCCGTTCAAAAAAAGAGAGAGAAAAGAGAGAAGGGAAAATGTTACTATCCTTTTTCCACACTTGTGCTTCAAAGTAGCACCATGATCTTCATGATAGAGAGTCTCCTATTTTGTCACTTTCATATACTAGTGGGAATTTTTCATTATAGAACTTGGTTTGTAAATTCCAACAATGGGCTTCCTCAAATGCCCTAGGCCTTCATGAGCAAGCAAGTTGGATGCACACCCACTTAGTTTCATTTTGAGCTTTCATACACTTATAGCTCTAGTGCATCCGTTGCATGGCAATCCCTACTCACTCACATTGATATCTATTGATGGGCATCTCCATAGCCCGTTGATACGCCTAGTTGATGTGAGACTATCTCCTTCTTTTTGTCTTCTCCACAACCACCATATTCTATTCCACCTATAGTGATATGTCCATGGCTCACACTCATGTATTGCGTGAAAGTTGAAAAGGTTTGAGAATACTAAAGTATGAAACAATTGCTTGGTTGAAACCGGGGTTGTGCATGATTTGAATTCTTTGTGTAATGAAGATAGAGCATAGCCAGACTATATGATTTTGTAGGGATAACTTCCTTTAGCCATAGTATTTTGAGAACACATGATTGCTTTATTGGTATGCTCGAAGTATTATTGTTTTTATGTCAATGTTAAACTTTTGTTCTGAATCTTATAGATTTGAACATTCATGCCACAATGAAGAAAATTACATGGATAAATATGTTAGGTAGCATTCCACATAAAAAATTATGTTTTTATCATTTACCTACTCGAGGACGAGCATGAATTAAGCTTGGGGATGCTTAATACGTCTCCAACGTATCTATAATTTTTGATTGTTCCATGCTATTATATTATCTGTTTTGGATGTTTTATATGCATTAATATGCTATTTTATATTATTTTTGGGACTAACCTATTAGCCTAGATCCTAGTGCCAGTTTCTAATTTTTCCTTGTTTTTGAGTTTCGCAGAAAAGGAATACCAAACGGAGTCCAAACGGAATAAAACCTTCGTGATGATTTTTCTTGGACCAGAAGACACCCAGGAGACTTGGAGTTCAAGTCAGAAGAGCCACGAGGCGGCGATAAGGGTAGAGGGCACTCCCCCTACCTTGTGGGCCCCTCGTGACCCCCTTGACCTAGTTCTGCCTCCTATATATTTGCAAATATTCCCAAACCCTCAGAAGCATCCACGAAAACACTTTTCCACCGCTGCAAACTTCTGTACCCATGAGATCCCATCTAGGGGCCTTTTCCGGCGTCCTGCCGGAGGGGGGTTTGATCACTGAGGGCTTCTACATCAACACCATTGCCCTTCCAATGAAGCGTGAGTAGTTTACAACAGACCTATGGGTCCATAGCTAGTAGCTAGATGGCTTCTTCTCTCTCTTTGATTCTCAATACCATTATCTCCTCGATGTTCTTGGAGATCTACCCAATGTAATACTTTTTTGCGGTGTGTTTGTCGAGATGTGATGAATTGTGGATTTATGATCAGCTTATCTATGCATATTATTTGAATCTTCTCTGTATTCTTAATTGCATGATTTGGTATCTTTGTATTTCTCTTCGAATTATCGGTTTGGTTTGGCCAACTAGATTGGTTTTTCTTGCGATGGGAGAGGTGCTTAGCTTTGGGTTCAATCTTGTCGTGTCCTCACCGAGTGACAGTAGGAGAAGTGAGGCACGTATTGTATTGTTGCCATCGAGGATAAAAAGATGGGGTTTTCATCATATTGCTTGAGTTAATTCTGCTACATCATGTCATCTTACTTAAAGCGTTATTCTATTCTTTATGAACTTAATACTCTAGATGTAGGCAGGAGTCGGTCGATGTGTGGAGTAATAGTAGTAGATGCAGGCAGGAGTCGGTCTACTTGACACAGACATGATGCCTATATTGCATAATCATTGGCTTGGATATCGTCATAACTTTGTGCTTTTCTATCAGTTGCTTGACAGTGATTTGTTCACTCACCATATTATTTGCCTTCATGAGAGAAGCCTCTAGTGAAACCTATGGCCCCCGGGTCTATTTTCCAGCATATTAGTTTCCGATCTACTATTTTGCAATCTTTACTTTCAGATCTATAAACCAAAAAACCCAAAAATATTTTATCTTTGGTTTAGTTTTATTTATCTATCTCTATTAGATCTCACCTTTGCAAGTGACCGTGAAGGGATTGACAACCCCTTTATCGCGTTGGGTGCAACGGTTTGATTGTTTGTGCAGGTATTGGTGATTTGTGCATTCTTCTCCTACTGGATTGATACTTTGGTTCTCAAACGGAGGGAAATACTTATCTCTACTTTGCTGCATCACCCTTTCATCTTCAAGGGAAAAACTAGCGCAAGCTCAATAAGTAGCAATTAGTTCCCAAAAATGATATAAAATTGCATATAAAGCATACAAGATTGATAATATAATAGCATGAAACAATCAAAAAAATTAAATATGTTGGAGATGTATCAGGGTTTGCGTTGGAGATGCCCTAAGGAACATGCATCGCTGGAGGCCAGCCTTCTCTAATTGTGAACAACCTTCCACAATCAGCAAGTCACTGGAACAATCGGCGTCGCTTCCTGCAGAGATGTCTCCAAGTGTGCATTGTGGAAGGAACATGCTGGAAAAGTTCAAAGGTTTCTAAATATACAAATTTACTCGTCGAACATCAACACTTTGAGTTCAAAACAAACATTGGCTACTCCTTCATGCATGCCTACAAACTTCTCCCAATGTAATAAATTGACATAGAACACAAGACAAGTCTATTGAGGTTGTACCATAGTGTTTCCGATCACCCGCCACGGCCTGTCTGACCACCCCCTGGATCTGTCATCGGCATCAGGACTATCCCTTTCATGATCTCTTTCTAGCCTATCATCTCATATCTCTCTTATTTTGGCTACCCGTGCAGTGCATTTATATAATAGGACTGAATAACATGGTTTGACTCAAACACGTATCTCTGTGCTAATTACATATTTAATTGTAGCCTAACCCATGCATATACATATTTAATGCATATCCAACAAACTCCATCTTGGCAAACATGTCATCGTCAAATTAAAGCTGACATGTTTGAACCTTTGTGTATCTTGAACTTAAAACATTGATCATGGGCTCAAGTACTACTCTTTGAAGTTACATGGCTCCACATGTAACTATAGTGGAAATGAATGATAAGTAATATGGAGGTATATAAGAAGAGTTAATCTAACCTAATCTGGGTTGGATCCTTAGTTTTTTACACAAAGATGGTGCTGCATTGTAGGTCTTTGCTAGGGTTGCAGTACTAGTCCATCTCGTGGTCGGTGGACCAAGTCAGTCACGTGCGCCATTTCCAGCAACACACAGGGAGCCGGAGAGGGTCACACACTGGTGTAGAGACGGGCTATACAAACGGTTTTTACCCCCTTTCCATGACGTAGTTTGAAACCATTGCCTAGTGAGTGTGTGCGATACGGGGGTCCTTCCCACATGACCCAGAAACCGTCGGGGATAGGCCCTCTGATCACACACGCGAGGCAAAATGAGCTCATTTGCAATCGGGTGAGGCATCAGAGATAATTATACAGGCCAAATCATTTCCGTTCGTATGTACATCCCACATAGTGAATCCAGAAAAACATTTCTGTTTGTATGTATATCACACACAATTTTTTATGTGGAAACGTTTGTACAAGGTGGCCTAATGCAAATAGTTCTCTAGCAGAAGTCGTGTGTGATTGTTAATTGATCCAACACACCTACTTTCTATAAACCGTGTGGGTTGTTTGAGTTCATCACCCACAGTGTTGTCAGAGAAACCATCTGCAATAGAAAACCCTAATAAGCAGGGTAATTGGCCTATTATTGATAATCCATGTAGTAATCAAATTGACATTTCTTATAAAACACACCATATATTTCATATCCGTATAACGGCAACCAGGATTTCATAATCGAATTACATCAGATAGCTTCAGCACTCAGTTACACCACATAGGGATAGGGCTAGCTAAGCCATTACACAACAGCACCAAGTTTCACATGCAACATCGAAAACCTTTGGAAAGTAGCATCATACACGGTAAATAGACAGATGAATCTCATCTAGGAAACTATAGAAGCGGAAGGCGAATATTGAGCCTTCAGTGATGTTGAATGTCCTTACAACTTTAGGCAAGTGGCTATGGATAATTGCCCGCCCAACCTTCGTCCTCTTGAGGAAGACTTCAATATTGTACCATGGGTGTTGAATGAATACCTTCCTCGCCTCTTGACCATGGAGGTGGTTTGAGAGGTATCATTGAACTGCTTTGGAAAGTACTAAAAACAAAGATATACATAAATCGTTGTTATAAATTTTGAAATGGCACAAGGGGAAAAACAATGTAAAAGAGTTAGTACCGTTGACTGATGTCTTCTTCATTGTGCAAACAAAGATTTTGTTGTTATTCATCATAAGTTTCTTTATCCTAACAATCTTTCTGATTTCTTGACTTGACTGATATTCATGGACATCTCATTTCCCCATATGCAAAATGGGTCGAACAGTGGGTCTAAGCCTCTAACAGCAGGACCTACATGTGCAAGACCAAATTGTAAGAAACCTAAATATCAGAATGATTCCTGCAACTGCATAATAATGTGCTATTAGTGAAAGGATCATGCATGAGCAAACCTCGATGGTAAACCGCAGTGCCTCCCATTGTTTCCCTACAACACATATAAGGAAGATCTTGATCAGGTAAACTGAGAGATACCATCTTATCAGGTCTCCTCATGCTGCTTCGTCCTTCTGGCGATCTTCGCCCTCAGCAGGTCGCGCTCGGTGTGGAGCTTCGCCTTGTCCTGCCCTAGTCCTCGGATGACGCCGGTAGCATTTTCAAACGAGGCATTCATCTCATCCTGAGATCCGATCCATCATGTCATCGTGCATACCGCACATGCGCTTGTGAGAGACCTTTCCTACCCACGAGACATTTTCCCAGGCCACCGCGGCGCGGGAGGACCTCTGTGTTGCATTCGCAGCGTGGCGGGACATCTCTGCTGCTTCCGCGGCACGACCGGACCAGTCTACTGCATCGACGATGTGGCGGGACCTCTGTGCTGCTTCGGCGGCACGGCGGGACCTTTGTGCTGCTACAGCGATGCAGTGGGACATGTCGATTTCTTTCGTGGCAAGACGGGACATCTCTCGTGCTTCCGCTTCCATGTTCGCCTCTCCCTGATAGTAATCTCTCGACCAAGAACTCATGCGGTCCATGGAAAACGCAAGGGAACGACGATGAAAGACTTGTTTATTTTTGTGGATGAGGAGTTGAGGAGGAATGTGCAGTCATCTTGGAGCAGGTAGTATTTATAACCGAGTACTAATACGCTCCTAAGTGGGAAACCGTTTAGGTTTTGATCGATGTGAATAGTTTTGCAATTAAATATAGCATGGTAGTAATTTAGAATGTGGCGGGACGCAAGCTCAAAATTTATTGATGGTTCTAGTTTTGAAGTGCGGCACTGTTCCCGGATGGTGTAACATGGGCACGCGTTCTCGGCGGCATACATGGTGTTTGCACCATAGGGCGCACCGCAATAGGGATGTCACCACAAGTCTTGTTCCATCAACCATTCATGCTCGTTATTACCATTGTGCATGCTTCTTTTAATTAGAATGTGTGCCCGTCTAGCACACACACCATGATCTGTCTAACTATTTCTGTTTGTTGTGGCTAATCACAAATAGTTCATCCGTGTGAAGTCTATGCCGTCAATCACACATGCCTTAATTTCGCTGGCCATTTATATTGTGTTGCCTAATCACGTACGGTTCATCCGAGTGAATTGTATGCTGTCAATCACACATACACACCTTGATCTACCCGGCCGTTTGTGTTGTGTTGCCTAATCACAAACAGTTCATCCAGGTGAACGATATGCCATATATTGCACACACACCTTCATCTGGCTTCCTGTTTTTGTTGTTAAGCGCATCACAAACAGTTCATTCGAGTGAACTGTATGACACACATCGCACACGCAACTATAATCTGAAATGTGTTTGTTGTCTCCGCCATCGCAAACATTTTGTATCTTTTTTGACGGTTTTATTACATCACCATTTGTGATTAATGCATCGCACATAGTTTCAACGAAGGGTCTCTGGTTGTAGTGTCGCGTTAGCAGCATCCCGCAGTACTGACACCTGTTGAAGTGTATATGTGGGCATGAAGCTTGACATGGTATTAGAGCATAAGGTCTTCAGTTCAAGTCCTAGCTTTCGCAATTTATCCAAAAAATGTTGGAGCCCCCCTTCGTGTCCATGTATAGGCATCTTGAGCCATACCTCCAAGTCTACTAATGTGTTGACTTCCCACGTCACGCATGGGAGCGGTGTTGAAGTGTACATATGGATGGCCTAAGCCCTTTCCATTAGTTTGGACTTTTTGTCGCATTGGTTAGTGCATGAAGCTTAACAACATATAAATAGTGTCCCAACATAGGGAACTCGTCTCCCCACTCATGGTGTGTTGGAGGTGCATCATGCACGTCCTTTACTTGGGCATGTTCGGTTGTTGCATGACGGGTATAGGTCAAACGGCTGTGGGGTTTGGGAGATCCCCACTATCTCGACCTTGACTATGGATTGGACGATGGGAGAGGAAGCATAAGTAGATTAACTTAGTGTTGATTCCCAGTGTGACCTAATCATGACGTCTTATAGTAGGCGGACTGTCAAGCTGAAAGAGCAACAACTACCATTTGCCCTTTCTCCTTGGAACCTCTCATCAGCCCCGCCGCATGATGTCCCGCAGGGCATGACGCATTCGCCTTCATATTGTCGCAGTGGTCTCTTCCTTCTCCAGCATGGACAACGCCGTTGGCGATTCGCGACCGCCATATCTGATGCCATATAAGAAAGCCATTTGTGTCTTGCAGTTGTCTCCCTTCAGGCTTCCTGTCGAGCTGGGAGAGACAGGCCCAGGCGAGACCAGGTGGGAATGATAGACACCGCTCTTGCGACTTCCATGAACCACACCGCCACTCCCAACCACGCCCATGAGACCTCACCACCGACCAAGCGCTCACTCTGAACCTCGTACTGATGGTGCACAAACCAAATGCATCTGGTAAGTGAGGCTAACGCTATGAAACTAGGGTCACCGCATGGGGAGAAAAATGTTTACATATTACCACTTATAAGGTAAATCTATACACTAAGTTCAAACTAAGACAACACATTTTTCTAGAATAGTAAAAGACAATTGTTCATAATACTAAAACACACATAAAACGTAAACTACATTATCTAATTTTCTTGAATCATCCTCCTCCTCCTTCAGTTCCAATGTGACTTCCTACACATACTCCTCATTAGAGTTCGCTGCACTTGATCCATCTATTTCGCTCTCTAGGAGGAGGAGAATAATCCTGAAGTGCATAAAACCAGACCTTTCTTGAAGTACCGAAGTGATTCCATATCTGGTAGCATGCATATATAGTTCTAGCTGTATAGTCAAGTGTATTCAGGACATCGATGCATTTGCCAAGTAGTTGTGATGGCTCTTATCGAATCTCTCAGTCATGCCACTGTAGTACTCATCCACCATCGATGACGCGGCGTCCTCCAGCTAGTCATGAGGCTTGGTGGTGTGTGACATCCTCCATTCTGTCTCGATGTTGTCCAAAATTTTAACCATTATGTCCTATTGTTGGATCATCTCTTTGTCACCTTTGATGTAGAATCCAGCGAAGGTGTAGACATTGTTGAGGAGGAACTCGCAAATGATTTGTAATATAAAAGTTACGACCAGAGGGGGTGGATGGGAGATTATAACAAACTCATATAAAATGTGAAATGCTTAGGAAATAAATATAACTGGATAACAGTGTTGCCGTACAGAGGCAAATCAGAGGAATATCTAGAAAGATTACTTAGCATGCAAATCAAAACTCCTAAAATAGAGACAGAAGAGTGTGAGCAAGTAAGAGAAAAGGTAGCAGTACAAGTGCTCAAGTCTAACAAACAAGACGATACAATTGAGAATATCTAAACATAATATAAAGCTAAACATCTAGTCATGCAACGGAATAAGATAGATGCCAACACATCAATCACAGAGAAAGATAGACACGGGAAAAAGATAATGTGATGTGTTCACCTAGTTCAAGTTGCTGGCAAAACTCTATGTTTGTTTGAAGAGGCTAAACCATAGTTTTGACGGCACAAAATTCCCCGCATTCATCTGGCCAGACCAGCATGATGTGATCATGGGGTTGAGAGAATACGAAAATAAGAAAAGAGAACAAAATCAGTAACGAGGATAACTTGGTATGGTGATCAAGAGTTGCTTCACATAGATATCTATAAGTCTCGCCTCAGGTTTTGTAAAGTACCATGAAGTAGTGGAAATTGTATATGATAACAATAGGTTCACTTGATAATAATTCATGTAAGTTCAGGGGTCAATATGAATGTCCACGGTTCAGCTATCATTGACTAGAATGAGTTCTGGGTCATGTCTATATTTTACCAAACTTGTGGGGTCACACGCTTAAGGGTCATCGATCTATTGGGTACTAGAAGTGCGGTGCTTATGTGAGTTGCACCGGAATAGTTTTGGAAGAAAAGAAAATATTTTGAAGAGAGAACTGGAAAGGTTTTGGAGAAACAAAAAAAATGAAGAACTGGAAAAGTTCCGGACAACCCTAGAAAATATCCGATAGGTTGTGGAAGTTTCTGAAAGTTTTTGAAACTCCTAGAAAACTCCAAAGGGGGCCAGGGGGCTGCCACTAGGCACGGGCCAACTAGGGTAGCCCGTATTTGGTCGTAGGGCCCATAGGTGGTGTCCCCCCTTGCTTGACGGGAAAGGCCACCAAGTGGCGACTAGGGTTGGACGGGGTGCATCCCTTGGGGGCAGTCGGCCCCCTTCCCAAGTCAGCCACCCCATTGGTTTTTATAAATAGAGGGGAAGGGCAGCCTCCAAACACAAGTTTGGTGTGCCCGTGGCTACCCCTCTCTACCCTCCCCCCCCCCCCACACACACACCCCACGCCGCAAGGCTGCTCCTCCATTCTAGTTCTCCGACGATGTTCCATTCTAGATGGTGAAGCCCTATTGAATCAGTGGTTCTGCATGCGTGGATACTGGCATTGAGATTGTGCTTTTGATCTTCATTGGAGGGTATTTTTTTGTGGTTGTGAGGTTGTAAATCCTAGTTGCAGGAATTTTCGTTGCACTCTTGTTGGTAAAGATCGGATCCAAGCTTCTCTTCAATCTTCATAGTGATCTTAGGCTTGTATGCAGGTACTAATTTTTTTACTATGTTTCCCAACAATTTTGGTGTCTTAGCAAATAAGCATATTTCAATGCCAATCCATTTATCTCGATCCATTACGAGGATATTTGGCATAGTTTGTTTGAATCTAGCCATGCTAAGGAGGTTTGGAGGAGATGGGGCTACTGCATATCATTGAGAAGATTATGTGTGTGGTGATCGGTCGAGAAGTGTGGTGTTGGAAGAGTTCTTGCGTGCATGTAAGACAACACTAACTCACATTGATATAGCGGATTTTAAAGAGATTATCCTGGCAGCAACATGGTATATTTGGTGGGGTAGAAGGCGTTTCATTCATGGGGAAGATGTGTTGCCGTCCTCGCAAGCAGCAATGCCAATACATGTGATTACAGCAAACAACATCCGAGCGATGAGAAAGAAACATTTAACCAAGAAGAATTGTTGGGTGAAGCTGAGGGAGAACTTTGTGATGATAATGTGGATGCAGATTTTGATAAAAACACAAACAAGGGAGGGTCGGGTGCGGTGGCTCAAGATTGGTGAGTTTCTTGCCGCTAGTAGCGACTTTGTTGATTATGCATTGGATGAGATGACTACTAAGGTGCTTACTATTAGGCGTGGAATATAGATCACAAATGAAATTGGTTTTAGATGTATCATTATTTAGTCATATTGTTTGGTAGCCATTGAAACACTTCAAGCCAAAGGTTTTTCTTCTACGGCAATTGTTCCTTATTTTGATGATATATCTGTCCAAGCTTCTTCATTCTCTCGTGTTGAATATAGTTTCTGTAATAAGATGTCATCGTTATCGCTCATTGTTTAGTTAGGGAGGTTGTGTCGCAACCACACATTTTGGTTGAGGAGCCTTTGAGTTATGTTATTTCTAATATTATAAATGTTATACAAGTTATTTGATGATTAATAAAGCTAGCCATGATGTCATTCCCTCCAAAAAGAACTGCAGACTCGAGGAAGTATGTAGTGGAAATCACTCTTCCAATTGAAACATCGAAACTCCAACACATACCATTGGATCTGCAAACTAAGGGTCGGGTCATCCACCCATCATTTTGTTTGTTTTATAAATGATGGGGGGAGGGGGTCTTTGTGTATAATAATAGGTGGCATGAGTAACAAGAAATAAGAAAACAAATGTTATGGCTCGCTTATTGCGAGCAATAAGAGTCAGTCAATTACAGTGTCGCTCCTAAAGGGTTGGCCCATTGGATTGTGTGGGCTTGCGGCACGGGTTCTTTGTAACCCGGTATTGAGAACCTTATGGAAGATTCCTCAACCATTCATTTTCAGCTTTTTTAGTTTTGTTTTTATCTTCAGTGGTCTTTTTCCTTTATTTTTTTTCATTTCTCATTTTTTCTTTCATAAATTTCAAAAAATCTTCAAAATTTGTTTGAAATTTAAAAAGTATTCAAATTTCAAATTTCATTTACATCTTTTTGCTTTCTTGTTTCTTATTTGTTGTTTTGTGTGTTTCTTTTTATTCAGAAATTTCAAAAGATGTTCCCATTTGCAAATTTGTTCACATATTTAAAATATATGTGTGTTTTTCAAAAACAATGCTCTCGTTTTCAAATAATATTCACACATTCAAAAAAAGTTTGGAAAATTACAAAAAGAATATTGAAATTTCAAAATAATGTTCCCATTTTCAAATTTTGTTCAAAAACTCAAAAATTATTCTCGAATTTCAAACATTGTACAAGTTTAATAAAAATGTGTGGAATTACAAAAAATGTCCTAGCTTCACAAAATCAGTTCACATATTCAAAAACTATTTGGAAAATTCCAAAAATACATATTTTAAAATTTATTGTAAACTTTAAAATATGTTCCCATTTTTCAAAATTTGTTCACATATTTAAAAATGGTTTGCATTTTTCAATAAAATGTTCCGGAATTCCAAAAAATGTTCCCATTTTGAAAGTAGTTCACAAATGAAAAAATGTGCTCGCTTTTCAAATTATGTTCATGCATTCCAAAGATGTTCATAAAATTCAATAAATGCTCACATATCAAAACATGTTTCACATTTCACAAAATGTTCCTGTTTTCAATAATTATTCAGAATTTCATGTTTTCCAAAACTCTTTGTGTTTTAAGAAAAATGTTTGGAAATTCTTAAAATATTCCCATTTTCCGGAAAAATGTTCCTAATTTTCAAAAATTGTTCGCAGTTTCAAATAATGTTCATAAGTTCACTTTGAAAAAAAAATCATGAACATTTGTTTAGAAACCTTGTACATTTTTTGAATTCAAGATTTTTTTTTCATATCTGCATATAATTTATTAAATTAAAAAACAATTTCAAAGTTCGCAAACTTATTTTGAATTTTTAATTATTGAATATTTTTGCGTGTTCATGAACAATTTTTGAATATGTGATTTGTTTTTGAATTCATGTACATAACTCGCTCACTTTTTAAAATTCTCAAACATTTTATGGAGGCACAAATATTTGTTTGATTTTTGTTTTTGAAGTCGCAAACCTATTTCTTGAATTCAAGAACTTTTTTTTGTTTTTATCATTTTTTTACATTTATTGACATTTTCTAAATTAGAAGCCAACCTAGGTAAAAACACGATCTAAGTAAAAATAATCACATAGGGGAAAACAAGAGAAGAAAATAAACAATGGTGTTTGGCAGACCCATTAGTGGGAGACTGCCCGTAGCCACACAAGCTATGTTGCTACGAGTGAGCATATTCGTGAGGGCCATATCTCATTTATAGCAAGAGTAGCTTCTGACTCACCTGAATCTTTTCCCCTGCAGTGCGGTACTAGGCCAGCGCTAGTTCGCTCGCGTGCTAGTTTGCCTGCGCACCCTCGCTCCTAGGTGTGTTGGATGAGTTTTTCTCTAGGTTTTCTCTTTGTCATTTGTTTTTGTTTTTGGTTTATTTGTTTCTTCATTAGTTTTATTCATTGTTTTGTTTTTCATAGGATTTCTTTATTTTATTCCCTGTTTTTACTGCTTTCTCTCTCTCTTTTTTCCTTTTTCTTTATTTCTTTATCAGTTTCAAAGTTTTTTTTTACTTTTCTTTCTTCGCTTTGTTTTTTATGTGCTTCTTTCTTGGTTTTCGTCGTCTTTTTGTTGTTTCTTTCTTGGTTTTCTCTATTTCCATTTTCTTTTTTTGTTTTTTATTGGATTTCTTCGTTTTTCTTTGTCTCTTTGTCGATTTTCATCGGTTACTTTTTTGTTCAACACATGCCAATTATTTCTAATACGCATTTAACATTTTTCGTATACACACTACTGGATGTCTCTACTTCTATTTAATATAAGTTGTACATACGTCAAAAACTTTATTTTACATGTTTCACATTTTTGTATATATTTTTCATGTGTATCAAAAACATTTTTATATACACATCATATATTCTTCAAATGCTCGATAACATTTTTCAATTACTTCATTAAAAGAATTCAAATGCTTGATTAACATTTTAACTACATGATCAATTTTTTCATATAGATTGTATTTTTTTGTACAAATGAAAAATATATTTTTGATACACATTTAACATTTCAAATGCTTGGTGAACATTTAACATTTTTCAGATATATATATTTAGAAGTATAAATGAATTTTTATAAGGGCAAAAAACTTTTAAAAAATAGGTTGTTGCCTCTAGCCTCCCTCGCGCGGTTGTAAGTTATCGAACCTGGTGGGTGGCCGGTGGCGGGGTGGTAACAGCAGCATGCGGCGATGAGCGTGGTTGCAGGTTCGAGTTGCAACCAGCTCGTTCTTTTTTTACGGATTAAAAAAATAGAGAAATACCTCAAGCGCCCCCTACATGGGTCGGCCCAGCGCGGGGCGCTTCAGACGTCTGTTTGCAAAATACACACTAACGGATGCGTGAAGCACCGGTTTCGGGTTTGGGCACTCAAAGCGTCATGCTACTAGGCCGGCCCAAGTGAACTTTGGTTGATCGGAGTAATCAAGACGCGAAAAAATGGCTCGCTCAATTCCAGCTGGCCTGGCTGACGTGAAATCAAGCTGGTCTGCTTGACCAGTTGATCAGTCAAGCTTTCAATTTTGAAAATATAAAAAAATAAAAAATGAAAAAGTTCATGAATTCAAAAATGTTTTACGATTTTGAAAAATAAGTTCACAAACTTCAAAAAAGTTCATTCAGATTTTAAAAGTCCGTCGGTTCTGATAAAGAGTTCATCAGTTTTGAAAAAAAGTTCATCGGTTTTGAAAAAAGTTCATCAAATTTGAAAAAAAAAGTTCATCAAAGTATATAAAAAATCATGGATTTTAAAAAAAACATCAAATTTAAGAAATTCATCAATTTTGAAAAAGTTCATCAAAAATTGAAAGAAAGTTCATGGATTTTCAAAAAAATACAAAAAGTTCATCAAATGTCAAACATAATTTCATCGATTTGAAGAAAAAGTTCACGTATTTCAAAGTAATTCGTCAAACTAGGTGGAACAAAAAATAAAAAAGAAAAAAGGGAAATGAAAACATAAAAAAAGGAAACGAGAGTATAAAAGAGAGAAAAGGTTGTAAGTTTTGAGAACCTGCTAGGTGGGGGTGGTAACACCAGCATGTAGCGACGAGTGTGGTCGTAGGTTCAAGTCGCAACAGCGTTCATTTTTGGTAGATTAAAAACATAGGGAAAAAATCTCAAGCGCCCCCTATATGGGTCGGCCCAACGCGGGGCGCTTCAGGCGTCCGCTTGAGAAATACATACTAACAGGTGCGTGAAGCGCCAAATAGGAATCGCTAGCGCCTTCAGCGCCGGTTTTGAGTTCTGACGCTCGAAGCGTCACGCTACTGGGTGGGCCCAAGTGAACTTCGATCAATTGCAGTAACCACGACGCGAAAAAATGGCTCGCTCGATTCCAACAGGCCTGGTTGACGTGAAAAAAGCTGGTCTGCTTGACCAGTTGACCACTTATGTGTTGACTTTTTTAATAAAATGAATTAAATAAAATCACAAAAAATGGAAAAAGTTCTTGAGTTCAACAATGTTTTACGGATTTTGAAAAATAAGTTCACAAACTTCAAAAACTTCATTCAAATTTCAAAAAGGTTCAACAAATTTGAAAAAGGTTCATCAAATTTGAACAAAAGTTCACCGGTTTTGAAAAAGAGTTCATCGGTTTTGAAAAGAAGTTCATGAGTTTGGAAAAAAGTTCATCGGTTTTGAAAAAAACTCATCAAAATTGGAAAAAATCCAGGATTTTGAAAAAATCTCATTGTATTGGAAAAAATTATCAATTTAAAAAGTTCATCAAAAATTGAAAATAAGTTCACGGATTTTCAAAAAAATATAACAAAAAGTGAAAAAAGTTCATCAAATTTCAAAATAATTTCGTCGAGTTGAGGAAGAAGTTCATAGATTTCAAAGCAATTCATCAAACCAAGTCGAACAAATAAGAAAAAACAGAAAAGAAAAAAAGGAAAAATGAAAAGGAGAGAATAAAAGAGGGAAAAGGTTGTAAGTTATTAGAACTTGTTGGGTGCGTGCTGGTAACACCAGCAAGTGGTGATGAGCATGGTCGCAGGTTCGAGTCGCAGCTAGCTCGGTCACCTTTTGCGGATTAAAAACATAGGGAAAAAAAACCTCGGGCGCCCCCTACATGGGCCGACACAGAGCGAGGAAGCGCAAAATAGGAATGGCCTATATCATCACCCAAAGAAGTACATGGACATCATATTAGACCTTAAACTTTTTCAAATATTTAAATTCATTTTCAAAAAACGAAAGCAAAAAACTAAAAATGTTTCTGTATTTCAAAATTTTCCACATATTCAAAAAACATCCGTGTTTTCAAAATTTGTTTGCATATTTAAAATTTGTTCCCCCTACATGGGCCGACAGCGGGAAAGCGCAAAATAGGAATAGCCTATATCATCACCCAAAGAAGTACATGGACCCATATAAGACCTTAAACTTTTTTCAAATATTTAAATTCATTTCCAAAAAGAAAGTAAAAGACTAAAAAATGTTTCTGTATTTCATCCACATATTCAAAAAACAACTGTGTTTTCAAAATTTGTTTGCATATTTAAAAAAGGTTCCCCCTACATGGGCCGACACACAGCGGGGAAGCGCAAAATAGGAATCGGCTATATCATCAAGTACATGGACCCATATTAGACCTTTAACTTTTTTCAAATATTTAAATTTATTTTCAAAAAACGAAAGCAAACTAAAAAATGTTTTTGTATTTAAATTCTTTCCATATATTCAAAAAACATCTGTGTTTTCAAAATTTGTTTGCAAATTTAAAAATGGTTCCCCCTACATGGGCCGAGAGTGGGGAAGCGCAAAATAGGAATCGCCTATATCATCACCCAAAGAAGTACATGCACCCATATTAGACCTTAGCTTTTTTCAAATATTTAAATTTATTTTCAAAAAATGAAAGCAAAAAACTGAAAAATATTTCTATATTTCAATTTTTCCACATATTGAAAAAACATCCATGTTTTCAAATTTTGTTTGCATATTTAAAAATGTTTCCCATATTTGAAAAATAGTTTCAAATTTATAAAAATGGTCCTGCTTTTAAAAAAAATCATATATTCAAATTTCTTTTGAAAAAACGAAAGCATAAAACTGAAAAATGTTTCTGTATTTCAAAAAAAATTCACATATTCAAGAAATGTCCCTGCTTTCAAATTTTGTTTGCATATTTAAAAATGATTACCATTTTTGAAAAAAGTTTCAAATTTAGAATTTTTTTCGAAATTTGTTCACATATGCAAAAAAATATTCCTGTTTCAAAATTTGTTCACATATGCAAAAAGTATTCCTGTTTTCACGTGCACACTTGGATGGATCCTACACCAGGCACTGACACGTACGTACGCTAGCTGATCAAAGAATTTGCTCAGCATTCCAGCGAGAATTTGGTCAGTATTCCAGCAAGCTTCGATGATGTCGGCGTCCTGTATTTGGGGGTAACCAGTCTTGCCTGCCTGCGGTCCACCACGTGGCTTCATCGACGGCCTGGTATGGCCCAGCTTCAACACCAACACAGCAAGACCCTCGCGAGGGGCCAAGCCTCGCGAGGCGGACGACGCCAAGGCCCTTGAAGGAGTTGGCCTCCTCAGGAGGGCTCCTGAGGGGCGGAGAGATCTATGCAGCTACCTCATGAGGCTCAACTGACGTGAGCCATGACGACCAAGGCCAGGCGGGCGCCAGGCGGGTGCAGAGCGCAGGTTTCCTCTTCGGTGCAAGGGATGCAAGTCATAGTTGCGGAGTCTCGAGGAATCAGCCAAAGGTTTCCATTCTGGTGCAACAAGATCAAGACCGTTAGGATGGCAGGACAGAGGTCATCACCAAGCCCACCGCAGCGTCACGACCAGAGGTTTTTCACAGGCGAAGACTACTTTTGTCAGGATAAACTATACTACTTGTCCCCTTTCAAATCCTGCCATTGTGGAATTCCTTCCCGCTCATATTTGGGAAGAGGACCAAGGCCACTATATATAGGACTTAGCCACCACCATAGTGGGGGGAGATCACTTTCCACCCCGAGCACCACACCAGCTCAAGAACACCTCACCTCCTGAGGCTTGTTTGTCCTTGTAACTAGTTCATCCATAGCCCCTCAAGGCAATCCACTACACCACACTGGATTAGGGTATTACACCACAATGGTGGCCCGAACCAGTATAAATCTCTGTGTCTTTGTGTCTCTGTGAGCTCTTTGTGTTAGGCTAGGGAGGCTCGCGAGTAGGCAGGCTGGACAGGTTGAGATCTCTGCATGCACCCCAGAGTTCAAACCTCTCAAGGGTTGCCGGATCCCGAAATCCGACATTTGGCGCACCAGGTAGGGGTGCGTCGGATCCTCTCTTCCGTCGTTCGACCCGTCTCCGCTCCGACATCTCCATGGCCGACGCGCGCAAGGCTCGCGCCGAGCGTCGGGCCGCAGTCGTCGCCCGTGTCGCTCAGACGGCTCCGGTGATTGACGGCTGCGCCCGCCGTGCTCCTTCTCCGGTGGCCAACGCCGCCACGGGCCCTGCTGGCCACGAGCAGCAAGCTTCATCGCTGCACCCTTCGGTGCGCCATGACGGCCGCACCGCCACTTCATCACTGACTCCAGCAGCTTCATCATCCCACGCGCGCCGCGGTCAAGTGGACGCGCAGGCCTCTCTGCTCACGACGTGGGAGCTTCTTCGCTACCGTCCCGTGGTGATCTCTACGAGGAGTGGCTCGAGCGCATCGCCGAGCTCATCAGCGTCGCGCACGGGGGCTCCGACGGGCCGGCTCGCTCGCTGCCTCAGCACCCACCTGCAGCGGGCGACATCGCGCACGGGGCTCCTCCTCCGCTTCCGGCCTGGGGCGCCATCGTCGAGCCAAGGCGCATGGCTCCACGGCGCGACCCGCAGCGCCCGGCGCCGGCTCGAGACGACGTGAACTACCAGGTGGTTCAACGTCCCCAAGGAGAAGCGCGCGTGCTTCCAGCGCCCTAGCATCAGGCTCGCGAGCCGCCACAGGAGGTGGCGGTGCGCGTGCACCAGGATCACGTTCCACCCCCTCGACGACCCCCGGTGGCCACGGCAGGATGTCGCGCATTCACTGCAGAGCTCCGCAATGTCGTCTGGTCGAGCAAGTTCAAGCCTGACCTGCCTCCACGCTACGACGGCATCGCAGACCCTGCCGAGTTCCTACAGCTCTACGAGCTGAGCATCGAGGCAGCTAACAGCAACGAGAAGATCATGGAAAATTGGTTCCCGATGGCCCTTAATGATGGCACGCGTTCTTGGCTCCTGAACCTGACCGAGGGGTCGGTTTCTTCCTGGGAGGAGATGCACAGCCGTTTCATCGCCAACTTTCAGGGCACTCGCGAACGTCTGCCTGCTGCGGGCAACCTGCGCCGCGTCAAGCAGCAACTTGGAGAGACCCTGCATAAGTATATCCAGCGCTTCAACAACGTCCGCCTCAAGATTCCCAAGGTGTCCGACGAGGCCATCATCTCTGCATTCACCAACGGCGTTCGCGATGTCAAGATGAAGGAGGAGCTCGCCATCCACGAGGACCTCTGCACTGCTCTGGAGATGTTCAACATGGCGAACAAGTGCGTGAGGGCTGAGGAAGGATGCCTCTCCCTCCTCGAGCTCCCTGATGCTGATCTAGAAGACAAGAAGACCAAGGCCAAGGACACGAAGCGCAAGGGGCCTGTCGTGCTTGTGGCAGAGCCAGAGACCAAGCGCGGTTGCAACCACCCCGAGTTATCCAAGGGCAAGTGGTCGTTCTACGCCTTCCTCAACGTCTACAGCCACAACGCCAGCGACTGCCAGGAGCTCAGGGCTCTCCGCGACGGCCGCCTTGGTCAACACCCCGAGCGCAGCGATCGGGGCTACGGTCGCGGAGGTGGCCGAGGCGGAGGACGCTAGGACGGACGCGACCGCCGCCGGGAGTGGCGCGACCAGCCTCGTGAGGACTGCTGGCAAGACCATCCTCATGAGGGCAACTGGAGGGAGCAGCCTCGTGAGGATCGCCCTCAGGGCAATGCAGCTTTGCCTCCTCTGCCTCCGTCGCCAAGAAGGAACGAAGATCACCACCAGGACGAGGGGGCTTCCAGGAGCCACGGGCATCGCATGCATCTTGGGCTGCTCACAAGTCCCAGCTTCCCACCGTGTCTTCAAGCAGTTTGCGCGCGAGGTCAATGCGGCGCTCCCCAAGCTTGAGGCAACTCTCCCTCTCAAGTGGTCCAAGTGCGCCATCACCTTCGACTCCACAGACCGGCTCAAGTGCGCGGCCACCGCTAGCACGCTTCCCATGCTCTGTTCCCCCGTCATCAGCAATGTAACCGTCACCAAGACTCTCATTGATGGCGGAGCAGGGCTCAATGTTCTCTCCGTCCAGACGTTCGACAGGCTCCAGGTGCCATATTGTAAGCTGCACCCCACCAATCCATTCTCAGGAGTGACCGACGGATCAACGCACCCAATCAGGCAGGTTCGCCTCCCAGTCACCTTCGGCGAGCGCAACAACTACTGCACCGAGCTTATTGACTTCGACGTCGCCGACATTCGCCTGCTCTACAACGCCATCCTTGGGTACCTAGCACCGGCCAAGTTCATGGCAGCCACACACCACAGCTACAACATCCTCAGGATGCCAGGAATCGGTGGCATCATCACGGTCGCCTGTCAGGAGAAGGATGCGATGTGCTCCCTTGAGCGCGCTTTCCAAGCTGCAGCAGTTGAAAACCCAGAAGACGAAGACGGCGCCCTCCTCCCTGAGGTCGCCCCCAAGACGAAGAAGCTGCAGCTGGGCCAGGGATCTCATGGGGGAGCATCACTCGAGGATGCAGCGCTGAGTCTCGCGTCTCCGGATGCAACACCTTCTCCCATCGCATAGGGAGGCGCGCCCGACGCCCCTCTCAGGCTGGGCTCGGGGGCTCTCCTTTGGAGGGCCTCAGACCTAGCCAATGTCGTGAGAGTGGCGCTCCGGTACCATGTGGAGGCGCTCTTCAGAGCACGCTTCTCGGGAGAAGGCAGCAGGCGTTCAGGAGTTCATCGGCGAGGCGAGCAAGGAGATTCAGGAAGGAAGGATTCTGCAAGGCGATCGTCGCCTACCACGAGGCGGAGCTCGATGCCCTAGCGAGGGTAAAGAGTTCCGCGTCTGCATCGACATCCCTGGGCTCAATAGGGCCACGTCTCGGCAGCTCATGTGGCCGTCTCGTGTCGGTCGATGCGAGGGGCCGCCTCACAGCTACGTCTGCATGCCTTTCGGCCTGGCGGGCGCGGCTGAGGCGTTCTAGCATTGCATGAGGGACGCTCAGGTGGCCTGCGAGGCCAGGCACCAGGTGATCTTGGTGGAGATGGAGGAGCACCCTCAGGAGCCTTCTGGTCGGTCCACCCTCCCGAGGCTCTGCACCGGAGCGGCTCATCAGGAACGGCTTCAGCAGCACGCGCCTTTTGGCTACTTCTACAAGTCTTCAGCAACGGTGCCAGGTGACATCTCCTAGTTCTTCAGTTTGGGGGCGCCCCTCAGGCTGCATCATCCCCAGGCCATGTGGGTTCATCCCTACAGCATATATCGTTTTGCATTCACCAGGACTATCTAATCGTTTCCTTGAATTTGTCTATGATTGTCACCTCGTGACCTCCACCTCATGACCCTGATGCGTCTGACTAACACCATTTCTGCATGACACACACATCGGCACGACGCTTGTGCTCGATTCCGTCCCTGCAACACTGATAAACCCGGGGATCGAGCTCTGATTCGCGGCCCACTTCGTATACACCACCTCGCAGGGTCCTCGGTGCCTTCGTCTCACGCCTGGGGCTCTCGGCCTCCTTTGTCATCCAGCCTGCAGATTCACCCAGCGAGGGCCAAGGGTTGGCCCGGACAGCAGTCGTCTGGCCTCGCGAGTCACTTGCACGTTAAAGGGAGGGCCTCCCGAGCATAGCGTCTCGGGAGCTCCTACTGGCTCTCCAGCCCTCACCCCGTGGCCTTGACCACGGCATCGCGGCCTGGCATACTAGTGGTGGCTGAGCTTGCTCGAGGGCTGGGTCCCGAGGACGTATAGCACCTTGGCAAGTGAGGCCGGAGGGTGTCCAAGACGGGATGCGCCTGATGGCACCACAGGCGCGGCGGCAAGCATTACCTCTCCGATGGACTCAGACCGCAAAAGATAAGTCTCAGCTCTCTACGGCACCGGTTTCGCTCCACACACCTCACCCCGCAGTTCCACTTGGGAAGTTCAACTCCCCTTTTCAATTTTCTGCACAGCTGCTTGCACGCCAGGGGGGCCTCATGAGCATCGCGTCTCATGAGCTCTTACTGGATCTTGGGCCGCTCACCTCCTAGCCTTGACCACGGCATCGCGACCTGGCATACTAGCAATGGCTGAAGCCTGCCTGGGGGCTGGGTCCTGTCGGCGTAGAGCGCCATGCTGTCTAGGGAAGAGAAAAGGGAGGGACTCAGCCGAACTAGAATACGCGCACCCATTACAAAGTCAAAAGGAACAGTGATACTATTGAATATATTTCGGTCCTTACAAGCCCCACAGGGGCTGAACTCCATTTCGCGTAGGAGGAACGACTACAGGGCCCTACGGTGTCACCGACGACGCCAGGCGGCAGCTACAGCAGCACTCCGGCCTCGGCGGGAGCTCGGTGGCATGTAGTTGTCGTCGCTCGACTCCGGAGAATCACTGGGCTCAGGAGAGTCGCTGGATTCCCAGGAGTCATCGCTGCTGCTGGACGAAGCGCTGAAGGGGGCGGCAGCATGTCCAGCGCCCATGACGGCATCCTTCGAGCTGTCACCTCCGGGGCAGCACTCTAGCCGCTCGCCCCGCTCGTTGAAGACCTTGAAGAACAAGGTGGTTGCGACGTCGTACTCGAAGAGGATCGCCAGGGGCCCCTCCGCTCAGCAAGCCGGGGCGACCTCGCCCGATCCTCGCGTCATGAAGACGTCTCCAGACGGCACCACCTCGACCTCAGCTCCAGTGGCTAGGCTGCTACACCCTACGTGTTGCAGCCATAGCTCCACCGGTCCCCTCGGAAGCAGCTCGCTGGCGAAGAACCGAGGGAGTCGGATCCAGGAGTCAGGAGGCATCACCGTGCACACCACGAACTCGCGTGAGCTATCCTCAGCATGGGCCCGTGGCGCAGCCGGTAGGGCAATGGAGGCCCTGCCGTCTTCGCAAGGCGCCACTCGGCGGCACGCTCCTTCACCCTGATCACGGGCGTATAGGGGGAGGGGGAAGCCAGACGGAGGCCTCGATTGCCAAAGCCTGGCCACCTCTCGCCCCGCGCCGGCATCGTCGTGGAGGAGGAGTCGCTTCTTCGGCGAGAGAGGGTCAGATCTACGTCCTGGCCCGACATCCTCGAAGGAGGTCGGTTCCAGAGTCGAGCCTCCGGAGTCGAACATGTCCTCAATCCGGCCGAGCGTCTATCCTGACAGGACGAGTTCGCCGCGGGAATCTGCGGTATACTCTAGGCTGCCAAAGGTCACGATCTGACCTGGGGTGTAGCTTTCGATGGAGGCCAGATGGCCAGTCGAGTCAACATAGAAGATCATGCTGCTGAACACAAAAGGTTGGCCAGGGGCATAAACGCTCTCGGAGCCATTAACGCATTTGATCTACAGATGATCCATTAATCCTTTTGTTGATCTCATAGCGGAACTCTTAATGAAAGCAGCAATATTGGTGTGAAAACTAGCAGACCTCAGGGTAGGGGGTCCCGAGCTGCAGATCTTAGACAGATGGTAACATGAACAGGAGACGGTGTTTTACCCAGGTTCGATCCTCTTGATGGAGGTAAAAACCTAAGTCCTGCTCTTGTTTATATTGATATAGATGTATCAAGTACATAGTTGATCTACCTCGAGATCGTAAGATGTGGTCTAACTCTAGGGCTAAGTGAATGAGATTGCGTTGATGTCCCCTCTACGGGCTAAAACCTTTGGCTTATATACACGCCAGGTAGGGCATCTAGGATTACAAGGTCGGTATCTAGGCGATGAGGTGGTAGGAGAAGTCTTAGAGTATAGGACAAGTCATTGACAGGCGCAGTCTTGATCATGCCGTGCAGCTTCCGAAGTCCATCTTGATAAGAATAAGGGCCCACCAGCCCAATCCGAGGAGCATGGACCGGCTAGGTTAGTACCCCCTAGTCCAGGACACCATCAATAGGGGATGAACTATTCGAATTGTAAAAAATGGAAATTAGACGTTGAAGCCAAAAATCACAAGTCGTGCTTAATTACGGAAAAATGCTTGTCGTTGTTACGTACCGTAAAAACATCAAAAGTCTCCTTCAGCACGATGGTGAAGCACCTACCGTTTTGCAGATGAGGCATCCCATCGCACAAACCCTGGTCTCCGCAATAGTCACACTCAGGGATCCTATCGTCGTCAGACATTTCCTGTGTTCATAAGGCAAAGATTAAAAATTGATGGCAAACAACAGGAACTCAACACACATATCATTATTATTCATCACGGGTTGACTATCGGTCTATCGAGTCTTTCCTTGAAAACTCTCATCTCACGTGGTGTATATGGTGGGCACTCCCTCTCTGACATATTCGACCGTCGGTGATGGTCGCTACTCCCTTCGTTCCCGAGTGCATTACATCAAAATGTCTAGCACACAAGAACAAAGGAGAAGCGGCCCCCACGAGAAAAATCGAGATTCTTCCTCTCTGACATTTGTGATAGTCAGTGATGATCGCTCCTCCATTCATTCGAAGTGCATTACACCAAAATGTCTAGCACCTTCGAATGAACAAGAAGCGACCCCCACGACAACAGTCGAGATTCTTACTCTCTCATATTTCGATAGTATATGGTGGACTCTCCCTCATAGATATTTTGACCGTTGGTGATAATCGCTTCCCCTCCTCCTCTCATGCATTACCAAGGTATATCACTAGAAGAAGGAAAGGAAGCGGCCCCTATGACAACAGTTGGCATCCTTCCTTCCAGAGTAGACTGAAAGTCACATAAGGAGCCCCGACAGAATGACAGTCAACCCGTTACATATATCAAGTAATTACATAAAAATGACCTATGGTTTGCCAGAGTGTTATTTAATTCCTGTTCCAGCAAATCACAGGCATTCGACATTTCCTACTTTATAACACAAGTGAAAGATCGTGGATGTCGCCTAGAGCGGGGGGTGAATAGGCGCTTTTAAAAAAATATGGTAGAGGCTTGAACAAATGCAAAATAAACCTAGCGGTTAATTTGTCAAGCACAAAACCTACAACAACTAGGCTCACCTATGTGCACCAACAACTTATGCTAAGCAAGATAAGCAACTATGTGATAGCAAGATATATGACAAATAACAATATGGCTATCACAAAGTAAAGTGCATAAGTAAAGGGCTCGGGTAAGAGATAACCGAGGCACGCGGAGACGATGATGTATCCCCAAGTTCACACCCTTGCGGATGCTAATCTCCGTTTGGAGCGGTGTGAAGGGACAATACTCCCCAAGAAGCCACTAGGGCCACCGTAATCTCCTCACGCCCTCGCACAATGCAAGATGCCGTGATTCCACTAAGGAACCCTTGAGGGCGGTCACCGAACCGGTACAAATGGCAACCCTTGGGGGCGGTCACCGAACCCGTACACTTTGGCAACCCTTGGGGGCGGTCACCGGTACCCGTCAAATTGCTTGGGGCGATCTCCACAACCTAATTGGAGACCCCAACGCTTGTCCGAAGCTTTACACCACAATGATTGAGCTCCGAACACCACCAACCGTCTAGGGCGCCCAAGCACCCAAGAGGAACAAGCTCAAGGGCACCAAGCACCCAAGAGTAATAAGCTTCTCAACTTGTAACTTCCACGTATCACGTGGAGAACTCAAACCGATGCACCAAATGCAATGGCAAGGGCACACGGAGTGCCCAAGTCCTTCTCTCCCAAATCCCACCAAAGCAACTAATGCTAGGGAGGAAAATAAGAGGAAGAACGAAAGAAGAACACGAAGAACTCCAAGATCTAGATCCAAGGGGTTCCCCTCACTTAGAGGAGAAAGTGATTGGTGGAAACGTGGATCTAGATCTCCTCTCTCTTTTCCCTCAAGAACTAGCAAGAATCATAGGAGGGCTTGAGAGTTAGCAAGCTCGAAGAAGGTCAACAATGGGGAAGAACACGAGCTCAAAGGATTAGATCTCAATGGGGAAGAAGACCCTCTTTTATAGGTGGGGAGAAAATCCAACCGTTATCCCCTCGCTCAGCCCGCACGATGCGGTACTACTGCACGGAGCTGCAGTACTACCGCTGCAGGTTGCGGTACTACCGCATGTGCAACACTGGACAGATGAAGGCCTGTTGCACAAGGCAACGAGCGGTAGAACCGCCGGAGCGGTACTACCTCGCGCCCCTACGGTACTACTGTAAGGCAGGCAACACTAGGCGCAGAGAAAGCACGGAAGTAAAAAATTACTTCTGTACCTACTTCCGCTGAGGGAGGACCTGCGCAAAACTCCGGCACGGTACTACCGCACACGAAGAGCGGTACTACCGCATAGGGCGCGGATGTAAAAAATTACATCCACCCCTACTTCCGCTCATGCTGCTAAGCCTGGCCAAAGCCCACGATACTACCGCGTCCGCGGCGCGATACTACCGCGTAGGGAGCGGATGTAAAAAATTACATCCGCCCCTACTACCGCTCGAGCAGCTGCGCCTGGCCAAAGGCCACGGTACTACCACTCCCACAGAGCGGTACTACCATGAGCACCTGCAGTACTACCGCAAGGGCCTGCGGTACTACCGCTCTAGAGAGCAGTACTACCGCATGCCCCAGATCAGCAACACTAGGAGTCCTTCATTTTGCAGAGAAGACAACAGAGGGAAACAATAAAACCAGATCTGCCATAACTTCTGCAAATGAGCTCCAAATTGAGCAAACTCAAGCTTGTTGGATACAAGACAACGAGTAGCATCAAAACAGGGGAGGTATGCCTAACAAGAGAGGAGAGAAACCTCCAACAGAGAAGAACCGGCAGAACCTCCAACATCGAAAACATCATAGAAGATGCATGTGAACTCCGTTTTCGATGAACTCGAGCTTGTCATGAAAATGACCAAAAGCTCCAAATCTCACAAGGAGAAGAACCAAACAAGAACCAATAAAGATGATGCAATGATGCAATGGTTTGAGCTCTCTACGAACGATATGATCAAGCAACTCATCGAGAGCCCCCCTTGATAGTACGGCAATCGATCCTAAAACCCGGTCTCCCAACTACCACCATGAGACCGGTAAAATAGAAAACCTATCAAGGGCAAACCTCTGCCTTGCACAAAGTCCATTTGAGCTAGATGATGACGATCTACTCCTCCTCAAGATGGACCACCTTTCTTGATTGCGTTGGCTCAATGAAGACTAGTATATTGCTCCCCCATACTCCACTATGGGTGAGCCACTTTTCCGCTCATCTTCACAAGTCCATTGTCACCACAATGGACGGCAAGCTTCAAGCACTTGATCTCTTCATGATGCATCACTTGAACTTGCACACCGCAACCTAACCCCACAAAGAACTCTCACGAAGACCATGGGTTAGCACACAAAGCGTAATGGACAATGCTTACCATACCATAGGATCACTTGATCCCTCTCGGTACATCTTCTACGCTTTGTGAGTTGATCAACTTGATTCACTCTTGACTTAGTCTTGATAAACCTTGAATCTTTGCAACTCTCTTCATTTGGATGATGTCTTGAATGTAAACATGAATGATCACACAACCTCCTTCTTCAAGACATTCTTGCAATAAGCTCAACACTCACATGACCAATCTTTGGATAATTCCTTAATAGCACCTTGGTCAACTCATAAACTCCTTGAAACCAACACATGGACTTCAAGAAAAACCTATGGACAAATCCTTCAAATATAACTCAACACAACCATTAGTCCATAGAGATTGTCATCAATTGCCAAAACCAAACATGGGGGCACCGCATGTTCTTTCAACAAGTCATGCTGAAATCCACGAAAAATTCCAGCATGACCTTTGCTAAAATAGGACATATCGAGCGCCTGAAATTTGCCAGAACGAAAATTAATCAACATTCTGACAAAACATAGGCCACTCGGAGTTTCGCCGCAAACAATAAAAGCCAAGATATCACTTGGGTAAGCACATACACATGCTACTACTACATAGTACTACTCCACATATCAAAGTAACAAAAAGACCATCTTAATTTACTTTACTCACTGGACGACTATCGAGGATGCCGGTGATCTTCTAGGTGTCGTCAAGCGGCACGTCGATGATCTTCCCTGCACATAAATAAAATAAGTATGTGAGTTGTGCTTGATTCCAAATAGCAACCTATGAGAATATCCAATTTGATTCAAATAAAATTTCTACTTTATACCCTAGAAAAATGCCCTGATTTTTTACCTACTTTCTGCAATAAGTTTATAGTTCCACAATATAACTTAGAGTTTGATTGCTGAAATATATTTGAAAATATACTATGAACCCTAGAAAAATGCCCTAATTTCAGAATATAACAAGTACATGACATTTTTAAAAATTCTACCAACTAAATATAGTAAACTACAACTATAATATAGAAACTATAAACTACTTCAGTAAACTACAAACTAGAGATTAATTTAGTTAAATGAGGGAGCTAGGAGGGAGGAGGGAGGAGGGACGGTGGCGGCTGGAGGAGGAGGGAGAAGGGTCGGCGACGCCGGGAGGAAGGAGAGAGGATGAGGAGGGAGGAGGGTCGACGACAGCTAGAGGAGGAGGAGGGTCGGCAGCGGCTGGAGGAGGAGGAGGGAGAAGAAGGCGATGGCGGCTGCGGTTGGGCGTGCTCACCTAGGCCTTGGGGGACGACGAGGCAGGGGAGGAACTCGCGGAGGCCTCCGGGGCTCGGAGTACGGCGACAATGCGGCGATGGCGGGAGGAGCACACCAAAAATGCGGTGACAGTGAGAGAGGGAGAGTGAGTGAGTGAGGAGAGGAAGAGTTAGGGAGCCGAGGAAGAGGATAACCTACCAGTAGCAGCAGCGCGTGTCCTGTAAAGCGCGCTACTACTATACGTAGCCTGCTGGGTATGATGGCCACCACATAGCAGTAATGCGGTTTGGCACACCCGCGCTACTGCTAAACGGATAGCAGTAGCGCGTTCCAAAGGCCCGCGCTACTGTAAAGTAGTAGTAGCGCGGGCGTCAGACCCGCGATACTGTTAAGCCTCCACCTATAAGATTTTCCCTAGTGGTGATGGACAAACCGGAGAAGGAAGAGCTATCATAATCTAGTGGAGAGAGGAAATAACAGTGTTAAAGATGGGAAGATGGCTCGACCCCGCGCGCGCGCGCGCGAGAGAGAGAGAGAGAGAGAGAGAGAGAGAGAGAGAGAGAGAGAGAGAGAGAGAGAGAGAGAGAGAGAGAGAGAGAGAGAGAGAGAGAGTTCTGTTCGCGGGTCAAGCGGTAACATAATGTCAAACGAAATAACATAGTAGACATGAATTATTTAGATATTATAGGTAACATGAATCTTCAACTTGAATCACTACTTGAAATACAAGGTTTGTTACATATTCTGCAAATAAAGGATAACAAAGCCATGACTTCTTTTGGCCATGACTTATTTTATATCATTATTATGAATTAAATATTTTTCATTTTTGTCCTTTATATAAGGTATTATCATATTGATGTAAAAAGATTCTTACCACTTGAACATTTTAGATATTAGATTGCAAAAAAAAAAAAATCGGCCTCCTTCATATGCAGCCGCCGCCTTCTCTCGAAAAAAGCTTAGGGTTCCTCTGCCTCCTACCAGCGTTGTCGCTGGTTCACCTCGTCTTCGGTGGTTATAGGGTCATGGTTGCGCGATGGATCTCGGCTTTTGCCAGCGGAGGGCTTTCTTTTTAGATATTACTTTGAGTTATGTTATAGGGTTTGCGTTTTGATCAGCAAGGCGAGGCGGCGGCGGCTCTCTGAAGATGGAATCAGGTTCTCCCGGCCTAGCCCTATCCTGGTGATGCGTCTAGTATCTTCGGAGGCCGTCTGCAGGCGTGTCTCCGGCGGATCTCGCAGGATTCGGTCGGTGGTTGTCTTTGGTGGATCTATTCGGAATTCGGATCGAGTATACGTTCACGTGTCTTCACGTTGGATCCTTCTGATTTACGCGACTCTTCGTCGGCGGCGATTGCTGTTCTAGTGCGCTGGTTTTATGAGCCCTTAGCACGACCACTTCTTAACTATCTATTACAACAAGTTTTGTCTGGCACCGGCAAAGGAAGGGGCGATGAGCCGATGACGACGGCGTGCCTTCGGCTCGTTTCAATACTTGTAGTCATCGCTAGATGTTCTACGAGTCCGCCTTCAAAAAAAAAGATGTTCTACGAGTCCGAAGAAAGATTTGTATTTACACGTGTGAGATTACTATTTAACCACGAACGAGTACAAGAGTTGAGAGTATTCGATACCGATCCAATACCATTCAACATCGAGTTAAATGCTTCAGGCCTGAGCCCCCGTTCCCGCTGGATTGTTACAATCCGGGTTAGAAGCGAGACTGGCGATCCACACCTGGTCGGCCACCACCGGCTGGTCGTCGTCGTGTGTCGCATTCACCACCTGCAGCCTGCCGTGGCCGAAGCTCGCTTCCCGGAACACCGACGTCTTGGGCTGTGGGTCGATATACTCGTCTGCCAACCCTTCCCGGTTCCCGCCGTCTCCGATGGTCACGTACACCGGCCCGCACTGGTCCTCCATGCCGCCGTAGACGCGCGTGAACCTCTCGTACGCGTGCACGTGGCCCGCGAACACCGCGTCCACGCGCGCCGCGCGGAGCAGCGCCTCCATGGCGTCCCGCATGTCGTCGCCTTCCCCCTGGTGCGCCTCGTTGCTGTTGTACCACGGCGCGTGCACCAGCGCCACCACGAACGGCGTCTTGCCGCGGTCGATCCTGGCGAGGTCGCCCCGCAGCCACTCGTGCTGCGCCGTGCCGGCCTCGAAGCCCGTGTACGAGCCTAGCATGATGACATGCACCATGCCGCCCGCGACGTCAAAGGAGTAGTAGAGGTTCGACCCCGACGGGGAGTCGCCGGCGTCGTACGGCATGCGCCACCGCGCGTTGTAGGCCTTGAAGGCACGCGGCTCGAGGAGCGGGATCCTCTCGATCTCGTGGTTGCCCTCGGTCACCATCCACGGCCGCGCGCTAGCCAGCGGCTCGACGAGCCGGCCGTACGAGTCCCAGCGCGGCTGGAGGAAATCGGCGTACGACAGGTCGCCGGGGAGGAGGAGCATGTCGTAGTCGGTGGCCGCGATGTGCTGCAGCGTGCTCTTGGTCCAGCCGGTCTGTCCGAGGTCACCTGCAGGACGCCCACCGAAGCATGAAACTACCAGAGACCGAAATAAATAAGGCGAAACTGAAGAGCATTTGATGTGATGTGATGCGATGCAGTACCGACGATGACGAAGGTGAAGGGGAGGCTGGCCGGCGGCGTCCGGAAGGAGAACTCGCGCGACGGGTCGGAGCTGCACCGGTAGTAGTACGTGGTGCTGGGTTTCAGTGGGCCGACGACGGCGTCGTGGATGTTCCCCGAGTGGTAGAGGGCTAGGTACGAGTAGCTCGTGGTGGTTCCTGTCGCTGAGAATGGGTACTGGCCTGAGGTCGTGCCGTACTCCACGACTGCCGGTGCATCGTCTTCAGTGATCCATGTCACCCTCATCTCGTCATGGCCAACAGTCGATATATGGACCTGAAAGTAGTAAACAAAAAGTATTGGCAAGCTAGGCATTTCAAAAATGGAATTCTTGTTTGCTCAAACATCGCAACCGGTCGGTACAGTCAATACATGCAAAATCAGTCAGGGTCTGCCTTCAGTTTTTTCGGTTCAATTTATATGGTTTTTATACTTCGGTCTATACGGTTTTATACATAGATACAGTTCGATTTTGGTAATAACCATTTACTTTCGGTTTGGTTTCGGTAATGACAAAACTAACCAAAGTTGATGCGAATTTTGAGCAAACACATCACTCCACGTGTAAATACATGATATATATCATAATGATAAAAAACAATTAGAAAGAAATATAGAAGGGGCGTTGGATAAGCCGTCAGACTAATAATCATATAAACTGAAGCACTAAATGGGGTAGAAAGTACTGTACTATAGCAGCTCATTACGCTTTTGAACCCAAAAAATCTCAATTTTGATTAATTTGGTTTAACCAAATGGTTTTTGGTTTCTAACCGACAAAACCGAAATGATGGTTTTCAGATTTCAAAATTGAAACTGAAACCTAAAAAACAGAAACTGTTGGTTCAGTTTGATTTTTTGTCTGGTTTTGGTTTTCTGTTGAGTTTTGCACACCTTGAAAAATCAGGCATCATCATAGCTAGATCTAGATGCACACAACCCAACACGTCTTGCATAGATGCCGGTTTAGTCTTCAGATCGGCTCTACAGCCACCTAAGTTTTGTTGATCTTTTTCTCATGTTGATTTGCTATTGTTGCAGAAAAAATAATCTAAGTAGTTTCTATGCGATCACCAATTCTAAAAAACACTCCCTCCGTTCCTAAAGGAATGGACGGAAATTGACTTCTTTTCTTTTTACTCCATGCACTAATACGATCTCACTCAGTTCTAGAATGAACGTAAATAGTAGAAATGGCTAATCCACCTCCTTCTAAAGGGGTCTTCAAAAACAATACAAAAACCTGGGCAATCAATTTGCTAGTCATCCGAAAGGAAAATCTTTAAGTCCACGATCCTGTATGCTGATTCTCTATATAGAAGTTAGGTAATCCCTCTGTAAATTAATAATAAGAGCGTTTAGATTACTAAAATAATGATCTAAACGCTTTTATATTAGCTTATAGAGGGAGTAAAACAAGCTTTGCTTAGAAATGTGCAACTGTAGAGATTATGTGCATATACAAACTTTTGTTGCAACTTTGAGTAATATGCAACTGAGTCGACTTATAATAGCAATTTTCTACTCCCTTCGTTTCTAAATATTTGTCTCTTTAGACATTCAAATGGACTACAATATACGGATGTATGTAGACATATTTTAGAATGTAGTTTCACTCATTTTACTTCGTATGTAGTTATTTGTTGAAATCTCTAGAAAGACAAATATTTAGGAACGGAGGGAATAGTTGACTATAAATAGAAAATCCTCCTTACTGAGCACACATTATGCACCGGTTTGTTCTTTGATGACGAACTAAACTATTCCTTAAGACTACATGGCAGCAACTTATGTGGAATGCAGGGCCCTGGTTTATGCTTGGCATATTCAATTTACATGTGCACATCAGGAATTCAGGAGTACTATAGCGATGAACGGACTGGGATCAGGTGACATGCCTACAGCATGTTACGCTGCAACCTGCGGCCTGCCATCCGCCCTTCAATCTCCATCCAACGTTCCACAGCGATCCAAGGCAAAAAAAAAAAAATACCTGACGATCAGACTACACAGGAGAAATGCATCATACTACTGTTTTCAGAGTTTGTTCAATAGAATCACCAACTTTTCAGTCATTATACAGTACAAAACAGCAGCTATATTTTTTTACCGAATTTGCATAAATTAAATTTCAAACTTAGCTATACAAAAAAAATTGTATGCAAACAGCAGTCATATAGCAACAAAAACAGCAGTAATTTAACAATACAAATTCAGTATCACTTGATTGAAATTCAGTATTAAATTTCAAACTTAGCTATACAAAAAAACAAAAAAATTGTATGCAAGCAGCAGTCATATAACAACAAAAACAACAGTAATTTAACAACACAAATTCAGTACCACTTGATTGAAATTCAGTATTAATTTCAAACTTAGCTATATAAAAAAACAAAAAGAAAGTGTATGCAAACAACGGTCATATAGCAACAAAAAAAGCAGTAATTTAACAATACAAACTAAGTGCCACTTGATTGAAATTCAGTACCACTTGCTTGTAATTCAAAAGGTCAATACATCCAAATTCAGTACCACTTGCTTGTACACTTAGGCTACAAAATAATATAGTTAACCCCATACTACTATAGTTAACCATGTCCAAAATACTACTGTATCTAACAAGTTCCATGCTAGAACAGATAATCATCATCATCACCACCATGTACAAAATATTATCTAAGGAGCTTCCATGGTCAGCCGTCAAGAGTTGGGTGAAACTCATAATATTATTGCACTCTTGAAGCACCAAATTTACTTCTTTGTTGTTGTCATACTTCTCCACTTCTACTTGAGGCTGCACACCATCTTTTTTCTTTTGTTGCACACCATTCTTCTTCCTTTGTGGCTGAGAACAAAAATCACTGTAATTAGTTAACAAATGAGCAACAACAACATATCATGTACCAATTGCAACTTACCTTTTCTCCCTGTTTTGTTGGTCCTTTAGTTACTCTGTGCTTCCCCTTGAGTAACTTATCAAGCCAATTTTTCTTTCTCCTTAAGTTCTTTGACTGAACCTCTTTTTTCTTCAGCCGTGCAGATCTAAGCAACTCATCTACTTGCTGCACATTTGGGTCAAACATTCTCTTTGTCTTTACATAGTTCATTCATGGCACTAGTGGATGCATTGGGTAAATCATGTATATGCGGAGCGACGGAATCAAGTGCATTATCCAATAGAATACAACATTGTGGAGAGTTGGCTGCTTTTTGTGCCATTTTGTGAAATTTATGAGACAAATCCTTGTATCGAAGTTCAGCTTCCATTTTTGGATTTTCTACCACATTCCTTCCTTGTCTATCTTGAATACTTCCACTGCGAGCTTCTCTAGTCCACCTCTTCAAGACATAATGTGCCGGCAATGTCTTTATGTTCATCAAATCAAGCACTTTTAGACCATGTGCACACAAGATTCCTGTCCTATTGAACATCCCACAACTACATGAGACCGTTTTGGTCAAAGGATCACCTACCACTATGCGCTCCTCCTCAAACTGTAAATCTCCATGCAACCTCGCAATAGCAACAACAAATCTGTTATTTCCATCCAATGCTCTACAACATGCAGCCGTTGATCTTTCATACTCACCTTGGAAAGCCTCAAAAATAATCGGAGTGTATACTTCGCTTGCTTCTACCAACATAGGAGTCTTCATCTTAATTATTGGTATATTCTTTATTGCATCGAATTCAGATTCTAATTCAGCTCTTCTTTTTACCGCCATTGTCCTCTCAAAATGCATCAAGAATCGAAGAATATGAAAATCTGATTTCAAATGATTTTTCAATGCATTGTTGAAGCTCTCACTTAATTGTGTACTTCTCACTCCCAAGCTAAAGACATCTCTCATATAACATTCGGCCCATTTTTCTTTCACCTTGTAGATACTATCTAACCAAGTTTGCTTATGCACTTTGAGCCTCATATTGGCAACGCTTCTTCAAATGCTACCTTGTCTTCATAGCCATACATACAAGCACCAAAATCTGTGAGAATATGAGGCTCTTTTTCTTCATCCTCCACTTCATCTCTCTCTTCCACTTCCATCTTTTTCTTCGCCCTTCACAGAAGTTAAGTGTTTGACAGCATTTTGCATTATATGGAAGGTGCACAATCCATGATATGATTCTGTGAAGACCTTTTCTATGGATTTTCCCATTGCAACATCTTGATCTGTATAGATAGTTCTAGGTTGCCTTCCATTATGTGCGGCTAGAAAAGTCTCAAAGAGCCATATAAAGGAGTCACGTGTTTCATCGAACATCAATGCAGCACCAAAAATGATTGTTTTTCTGAAATAGTTTAGCCCAAGAAAAATACCAAATGGCCTATACTCTTTGTTTGTGCCAAATGTAGTGTCAAATGTGACAACATCGCCAAAGTGTGCATAGTCAAGTAGCATTTTAGCATCAACCCAGAATATGTTGGCTATATGCTCCTCACTATCCAACTGCAAATGGTATTGGAATGCTGCATTCTCAGCCTGCTTGTCACGAAAATAATTCAACATACTTCCAGCCTGTCCATAAGCCAACTCCCGCTGCCGCTTGCTTCGCAAATGGTTCTTTCGGTCACGGCAAGTGTAACCAAGGTTGTTAGGGCCACCAACTAGACGACAAGCATACTCATGTGAAGCTTTTGGCATAATTCCAGAATCATCGGCTATTTCTATCTCGAAAGCTTGCACTTCTGAAATCTTCCTTTGTGATGCTAACAAGTGGCAGGTTTGTGGCAATTGAAGGTGGTGATTGTGCTCCAAATCAACTTCGGTGACTTCAAAATTGTTGGCAACTCGATCATATGTAACAATCACATGAGCCTTACAATTGGTTCTTGTTTCTGCTCTAATACGTTTTGGTTCATGATCTGTTTGGTTTTTCCTTCGATGGCCTTCATTGGAACAAACAAACTAGCGTGAAGTAATCACACCATCACATCTGCTTTTGATTGTGGATCTTTTCCTCACATCAAAGCCGATGTGACCCCCATAATCTACCCAAAACTCCCAAGCCTCTTCCGAATCTCTGAACCTCATACCAACTTTGGGTGTCCTCTTTCCAATTTCTGCCATTGCACAACATTCAATTCTGCCAAACGAAAACAAAGTATATAAATTAGTGGACTGCAATCTTATCGGTTCCGGTAGCAAGGATGGTACAACATGTCAAGACATATCTGTATATACATGTCAGGATGGTACAACAACTCATACACTCACACTGAATATGATGATTCAGTATGCCATCTAGTTTACATAGGAAAAATGATGGATCCAGAGTTTATCCATCCTTAAACTTTTGTTGGGGCGTTGCTAAACAGATATCACATTTTTTTTTCCTTGACAAATAAAGAGACCGAGGGATAGATTTAATTACAGTGGACGCTACACCAAGGCTTCAGTCAATTATGTCCAAGAGAGGGCACAAAAAGGTGTAGTATTTCCAATCTACGGAGTAATCTGTAGTATACTATGATAAATTAGTGGACTCAATTTTCGCCATTGTTGCAAACTCATAGAACTACACGTAATTTAACTTGTTTTGGTGCAGTGATGATATTGATGCAAAGTCATAGAACTACACATATTATAAGTTAATTCTGAAACGAAACTAATCCAAACCGTGCTAACTCTGAACCCAAACTGCACAAGCATCAAACTGGTGTGAAGTAAAAGGAGAGGCGACCTGGGAAACCGAACGTGGTGGTCAGGGTGGCGCTCCTCCGTGGACCGCGGCGGCAAGTCACTGCTACCCGGCGCACGACAGCGCTCTTCTAGTTCCCCGGCGACTCGGCGGAGCTGGTTCCCGCGGGGCTCGGCGGCGCTAATTACCGCCGCGGCGAGGCGGAGCGCTTCACTTGGGCGGCGGCGGCGCGACCCTGCGGGTCCTCCTCGGCGGCGGCGCGGCCCTGCCTGTCCTCTGCGACGGCAACTCTCGGCGCCAATCTTTCCTTTTCCCCGCCACATCTAGTTCTGAGCGGGCAGACCACCACGACTTGGTCCAAGTCTGATCGCCAGGGTTTTTTTTTTTGCCTTGGATCGCTGGAAAACGTTGGATGGAGATTGGAGGGCGGATTGGAGGCTGCATGTTGCAGCGTGACATGCTGTAGGCATGTCACCTGATCCCAGTCCGCGATGAACCATTTGTCTTTCTATTCGAAACGGACAATGAGCAATTATAATGACTACGAGTAGTGTACGTGAAGAAGCAGTAGCCACGTCAAGGTGACAATGACCAAATTAGGCAAGTTTGATATGCTTGCTTCTAGTGCAAAATAAGAAGCCGAGCAGTTTGTTCCGTTCGCTTTCTTGAGCGATTGACAGTAAGCAAATGCTCTAAGCGATCCTTGCTGGCCTCCTCGTGTGATTCCAGTCATGCTGTTGGTCCAAGATACCGGTATCCAAGAAGCATAATCCATTGCCACCTTTCACTGAACTTCCTAGTATGGTTCAAAAAATAACTTAACTTCCTAGTGTTCTATTTTAGAGAAATTGCCTACTATTGTTATCCATGGACCGATGGACGATGGACACCATGATCACAACGAATACCACGCTCTAGCACATAAAGCAAGAAGTATTTTCTTTTTGAAACAAAGGAAAAAGTTTTGCCTTATCGACTAATTAAGAAGAAGAGAGTTGCGTGGTTAATTTACGGAAACCGGGCAGAAAAAAAATGAAGCATGAAGTGATTCTGGTATAATCATACCGTTGCACCAAATCACCTTTTCTTTCACCCCATGTACTGATTTGAGTTCGCCAAAAGAAGCGAAGGGCAAACCACCCAAAACATATATTCACGGTGTGGAAAATGAAAGGGAAATGCACCAATGCATACTGGATTTCATTTTCCAGGAACCGGAAGCTCGAAACAACTTCCATACAAGAACGACAACCGGGAAAGCATATACCTGCGTCGGCGTCTGACCGCCGGCGTCCTTGGGCAAGGAGAGCGTCGCCCTCGGCCTGGGCCGGACGTAGGACGAGGTGACGGCGAGCGAGGTAGACAGCATGGACAAGACGAAGGCGGCGAGGACGATGAGAGCCAACGCTGTGCTCCCCGTTGCCGTGGTCGAGAGAACGGAAGCAAACTGGAGAGAGGAACACGAGGGTCCGAGGGTTAATATAAGTATATAGTGTAGTAGAGAATAACCAGGCATAGTAGACCCAGGACACGCCGCTGAATCGCATGATTTAGTGGGCAACCACGAAGGAAGTCAGTTTAAATTGGATGCGTTTCGGGTCTGAAATCTGACTTTTGGACGTTGGCGTCTGTCAGCTTCGGCGGTGACTTGGGCGACTTGTTTTCATTTCCTGCACACGTAGACGAGGGACGTCATCGACCGCGGCTATGGTTGAGCGATGGGAAGCAAGCCGACGTGTGAGAGCCATGCTCCGCAGGTCCAGGGGCGGTTTGCGCGTTCGCTCAAGTTTGCAATTTGGCCTCGGCGGTCCGGAAGATGGTCAGCGAGGTGATGTTTACCCTAGCACGGTGCTACCGCCCTCCATCAACAGGTTATGTAAAATCTGCCCTGTCTTTATATTCTGTGGTCCCAATTTAAGGTAGGGGTTGACGAAAAACCGCAGTGCGCACAGGCCCAACCGCCATGCTGAACATTTTTGCGTGTGAGGCCAACTCCAACACGCGACCACAAATGGACGTCCGTTTTGTCTGGATTTCGTCCGTTTGGAGGTGGCAGTGGGGCCGTGTCCGACCGGATTCGTGGATGCGGCTGACGAACGCCCAACGCACAGCCGCATTTCAACCGCATCTCGTTCATTCACCAACACGGTAGATAAAATAAAATGATGCATATGAAATGGTTCAAATCAAACATAGCTCCCAAATAGTCTTTATAATCTAATTGAAATTTGTTTGCATGACAAGAAAACAATATCAAATAGTCTTAAAACCCATCGAAATTTGTTTGCATGACAAGAAATTAAACTCATAAATATACTCATTGCTAATGTGAGTCCACACGTGCTCAACCAAGTCATCCTGGAGCTGGACATGAGTATGCCAATTACGCAACTCCCGATGAAACTCGACAAACTGTTCAAAGGTTGCGGGAGGTGGATGCTCAGACTCAACATTTTCACCCTGGAAAGCAAACCCTTGATCGTAGATGCTACCATCGCGCTCATCCTCCACGATCATGTTGTGCATGATCACACAAGCAGTCATCACCTTCCAAAGATTCTTCGTACTCCATGTCAGTGCTGGGTTACGAACGGTACCTCACCGAGACTGAAGCACACCGAAAGCATGCTCCACATCCTTCCTAGCACTCTCTTGCATTTGGGCAAACCTTTGTCTCTTCTCCTTGCGGATTGGGTATTGTCTTCACAAGAGTGGACCACTGAGGATAGATTTCATCAGCTAGATAATATCCGTTGTTGTAATGGTGGCCATTGAGCTCAAAGTTGAGCTCCGGGGAGTGCCCTTCTGCAAGCCTTGCAAACACCGGAGACCGCTGAAGAACACTAATATCATTCTGAGAACCAGCCATGCCAAAGAAAGAATGCCATATCCATAGATCTTGTGAAGCCACAACTTCTAGTATAACAGTGGCACCTTTCACATGCCCCTTGTACCTCCCCTGCCAAGCAAATGGATAGTTTTTCCACTTCCAGTGCATACAATCTATACTACCAAGCATGCCCGGAAAGCCCCTCTCGGCATTGATCACCAACAACCTCTCTGTATCGGCGGCATTTGGCTCTTTGAGGTACTCCGGGCTGAACACTTCCACCACGGCCGTGCAAAAACTATACAATGAGAGGAGACATGTGGACTCACTCATACGAACACACTCATCCACAATATCACCAGGAATTCCATATGCAAGCATGCGGATAGCCGCAGTGCATTTCAGGTATGAAGAGAAACCAAGCTTGCCTAGGGCACCCTCTTTGCAGTCAAAGTATGGGTCATGCGCGACCACTCCCTCGCGAATACGATTGAACACATGCCTTCTCACTCGGAATCGGCGATGAAATTGATGTGGCCTAAAGAGTGCACCATCCTTAAAGTAATCGACATAGAGAAGGGTGTGGCCTTTCTCCCTATTGCGGTCCAAGGCCGGAGCAGGGTCAGGGATTGATCCCCTGTACCGAGGTGTTGGGGAACGTAGTAATTTCAAAAATTTCCTACGCACACGCAAGATCATGGTGATGCATAGCAACGAGAGGGGAGAGTGTTGCCATGTACCCTCGTAGACCGAAAGCGGAAGCGTTAGAACAACGCGGTTGATGTAGTCGTACGTCTTCACGGCCCGACCGATCAAGCACCCAAACTACGTCACCTCTGAGTTCTAGCGCACGTTCAGCTCGATGACGTCCCTCGAACTCCGATCCAGCCGAGTGTCGAGGGAGAGTTCCGTCAGCATGACGGCGTGGTGACGATCTTGATGTTCTACTGTCGCAGGGCTTCACCTAAGCATCGCTGCAATATTATCGAGGAGGACTATCGTGGAAGGGGGCACCGCACATGGCTAAGAGATCAAGAGATCAATTGTTGTGTCTCCAAGGGGTGCCCCCTCCTCGTATATAAAGGAGTGGAGAAGGGGAGGGCCGGCCCTCTCTCTATGGCGCGCCCTAGGGGAGTCCTACTTCCATCGGGAGTAGGATTCCCCCTTTCCTAGTAGAACTAGGAGCCCTTCCAAGTAGAAGGAGTAGGAGAGAAGGAAAGGAAAGGGAGAAGGAGAAGGAAGGGCGCGCCCCCCCTCCCTAGTCCAATTCGGACTAGTCCATGGGGAGGGATGCGGCCACCCTTTGGGGCCTTTCTCTTCTTTCCCGTATGGCCCATTAAGGCCCAATACGAAATCCCGTAACTCTCTGGTACTCCGAAAAATACCCGAATCACTCGGAACCTTTCCGATGTCCGAATATAGTCGTCCAATATATCGATCTTTACGTCTCGACCATTTCGAGACTCCTCGTCATGTCCACGTTCTCATCCGGGACTCCTAACTCCTTCGGTACATCAAAACATATAAACTCATAATATAACTGTCATCGAAACCTTAAGCGTGCGGACCCTACGGGTTCGAGAACTATGTAGACATGATCGAGACACGTTTCCGGTAAATAACCAATAGAGGAACCTGGATGCTCATATTGGCTCCTACATATTCTACGAAGATCTTTATCAGCCAAACCGCATAACAACATACGTTGTTCCCTTTGTCATCGGTATGTTACTTGTCCGAGATTCGATCGTCGGTATCTCAATACCTAGTTCAATCTCGTTACCGGCAAGTCTCTTTACTCGTTACGTAATGCATCATCCCGCAACTAACTCATTAGCCACATTGCTTGCGAGGCTTATAGTGATGTGCATTACCGAGAGGGCCCAGAGATACCTCTCCGACAATCAGAGTGACAAATCCTAATCTCAAAATATACCAACTCAACATGTACCTTCGGAGACACCTGTAGAGCTCCTTTATAATCACCCAGCTACGTTGTGACATTTTGTAGCACACAAAGTATTCCTCCGGTAAACGGGAGTTGCAGAATCTCATAGTCATAGGAACATGTATAAGTCATGAAGAAAGCAATAGCAACATACTAAATGATCAAGTGCTAAGCTAACGGAATGGGTCAAGTCAATCACATCATTCTTCTAATGATGTGATCCCGTTAATCAAATGACAACTCATGTCTATGGCTAGGAAACACAACCATCTTTGATCAACGAGCTAGTCAAGTAGAGGCATACTAGTGACACTATGTTTGTCTATGTATTCACACATGTATTATGTTTTCGGTTAATACAATTCTAGCATGAATAATAAACATTTATCATGAAATAAGGAAATAAATAATAACTTTATTTTTGCCTCTAGGGCATATTTCCTTCAGTCTCCCACTTGCACTAGAGTCAATAATCTAGTTCATATCGCCATGTGATTTAACACCAATATTCACATCTGTATGTGATTAATACCCATAGTTCACATCGTTATCTGATCAACACCCAAAGGGTTACTAGAGTCAATAATCTAGTTCACATCGTTATGTGATTAACAACCAAAGAGTACTAAGGTATGATCATGTTTTGCTCGTGAGAGAAGTTTAGTCAACGGGTCTGTCACATTCAAAGCCGCATGTATTTTGCAAATATTATATGTCTACAATGCTCTGCATGGAGCTACTCTAGCTAATTGCTCCCACTTTTAATATGTATCCAGATTGAGACTTAGAATCATCTGGTTTAATGTACAAGCTTGCATCGTTGTAACTTTTACGATGAGCCCTTTTATCACTTCCATTATTGAGAAATATTTCCTTAGTCCTCACTAAGGATATTCTTGACTGCTGTCCAGTGATCTACTCTTAGATCAAAATTGTACTCCCTTGCCAAACTCGGAGCAAGGTATACAATAGGTCTGGTATACATCATAACATACTTTATAGAACCTATGACTGAGGCGTAGGGAATGACTTTTCATTCTCTTTCTATTTTCTGCCATGGTCGGGTTTTGAGTCTCACTCAGCTTCACACCTTGGAACACAGGCAAGAACTCCTTCTTTGACTTTTCCATTTTGAACTACTTCAAAATCTTATTAAGGTATGTACTTATTGAAAAATCTAATCAAGCATCTTGATCTATCTCTATAGATTTTTGATGCTCAATGTGTAAGCAGCTTCACCGAGGTCTTTCTTTGAAAAACTCTTATTCAAGTATCCTTTTATGCTTTCCAGAAAAATTCTACATTATTTCTGATCAACAATATGTTATTCACATATACTTATCAGAAATGTTGTAGTGCTCCCACTCACTTTCTTTTAAATACATGCTTCTCCAAAAGTCTGTATAAAACCATATGCTTTGATCAACTCATCAAAGTGTATATTCCAACTTCGAGATGCTTGCACCAGTCCATAAATGGATCGCTGGAGCTTGCACACTTTGTTAGCACCTTTAGGATTGACAAAACCTTCTGTTGCATCATATACAACTCTTCTTTAATAAATCCATTAAGGAATGCAGTTTTGACATCCATTTGCCAGATTTCATAAAATGTGGCAATTGCTAACATGATTCGGACAGACTTAAGCATCGCTACAAATGAGAAAATCTCATCGTAGTTAACACCTTGAACTTTGTCAAAAACCTTTTTTGACAAGTCTACCTTTGTAGATAGTAACACTACTTATCAGCGTCTGTCTTCCTCTTGAAGATCCATTTATACAATATGGCTTGCCGATCATTGGGCAACTCCACCAAAGTCCACACTTTGTTCTCATACATGGATCCCGTCTCAGATTTCATGGCCTCAAGCCATTTCGCGGAATCTGGGCTCATCATCGCTTCCTCATAGTTCGTAGGTTTATCATGGTCTAGTAACATGACTTCCAGAATAGGATTACCGTACCACTCTGGTGCGGACCGTACTCTAAAAGACCTACGAGGTTCTATAGTAACTTGATTTGAAGTTTCATGATCATCATCATTAGCTTCCTCACTAATTGGTGTAGGCATCACTGGAACTGATTTCAGTGATGAACTAGTTTCCAATTCGGGAGAAGGTACTATTACCTCATCAAGTTTCTACTTTTCTCCCACTCACTTCTTTCGAGAGAAACTCCTTCTCTAGAAAGGATCCATTCTTAGCAACGAATATTTTGCCTTCAGATCTGTGATTAGAAGGTGTACCCAACAGTCTCCTTTGGGTATCCTATGAAGATGCATTTCTCCGATTTGGGTTCGATCTTATCAGGTTGAAACTTTTTCACATAAGCATCAAAACTCCAAACTTTAAGAAATGACAGCTTAGGTTTATTGCTAAACCATAGTTCATACGGTGTCGTCTCAACGGATTTAGATGGTGCCCTATTTTAACGTGAATGCAACTATCTCTAATGCATAACCCCAAAATGATAGTGGTAAATCGGTAAGATACATCATAGATCGCACCATATCCAATAAAGTGCGGTTATGACGTTCGGACACACCATTATGCTGTGGTGTTCCATGTGGCGTGAGCTATGAAACTATTCCACATTGTTTGAAATGAAGACCAAACTCGTAACTCAAATATTCATCTCCACGATCAAATCGCAGAAACTTTATTTTCTTGTTATGATGATTTTACACTTCAGTCTGAAATTCTTTGAACCTTTCAACTATTTCAGACTTATGTTTCATCAAGTAGATATACCTATATCTGCTCAAATCATCTGTGAAGGTCAGAAAATAACGATACCCGCCACGAGCCTTAATACTCATTGGTTCGCATACATCAATATGTATTATTTCCAATAAGTCAGTTGCTCGCTCCATTGTTCCGGAGAACGGAGTTTTAGTCATCTTGCCCAAAAGGCATGGTTCGCAAGCATCAAATGATTCATAACCAAGTGATTCCAAAAATCCATCTTTATGGAGTTTCTTCATGCGCTTTACACCGATATGACCCAAACGGTAGTGCCACAAATAAGTTGCACTATCATTATTAACTTTGCATCTTTTGGCATCAATATTATGAATATGTGTATCACTACGATCGAGATCCAACAAACTATTTTCATTGGGTGTATGACCGTTGAAGGTTTTATTCATGTAAACAGAACAACAATTATTCTCTGACTTTAAATGAATAACCGTATTGCAATAAACATTATCAAATCATATTCATGCTCAACGCAAACGCCAAATAACATTTATTTAGGTTTAACACTAATCCCGAAAGTATAGGGAGTGTGCGATGATGATCATATCAATCTTGGAACCAGTTCCAACACACATCGTCACTTCACCCTCAACTAGTCTCTGTTTATTCTGTAACTCCTATTTCAAGTTACTAATTTTAGCAACCGAACAAGTATCAAATACCCGGTGGCTACTATAAACACTAGTAAGGCACACATCAATAACCTGTATATCAAATATACCCTTGTTCACTTTGCCATCCTTCTTATCCACCAAATATTCAGGGCATTTCCGCTTCCAGTGACCACTTTCTTTGCAGTGTAAGCACTCAGTTTCAGGCTTTGATCTAGCTTTGAGCTTCTTCACAGGAGTGACAACTTGCTTACCATTCTACTTGAAGTTCCCTTTCTTTCCCTTTGCGTTTTTCTTGAAACTAGTGGTCTTGTCAATCATCAACACCTGATGCTCTTTCTTGATCTACCTTCGTTGATTTCAACATGACAAAGAGCTCGGGAATCGTTTTCGTCATCCCTTGCATACTATAGTTCATCACGAAGTTCTAGTAACTTGGTGATGGTGACCAGAGAACTTTGTCAATCACTATCTTATCTGGAAGATTACCTCCCACTTGATTCAAGTGATTGTAGTACCCAGACAATCTAAGCACATGCTCACTAGTTGAGCGATTCTCCTCCACCTTTTAGCTATAGAACTTGTTGGAGACTTCATATCTCTCAACTCGGGTATTTTCTTGAAATATTAACTTCAACTCCTGGAATATCTCATATGGTCCATGACGTTCAAAACGTCTTTGAAGTCCCGATTCTAAGCTGTCAAGCATGGTGCAATAAACTATCAAGTAGTCATCATATTGAGTTAGCCAAACGTTCATAACGTCTGCATCTGCTCCTGCAATAGGTCTGTCACCTAGCGGTGCATTAAGGACATAATTCATCTGTGCAGCAATGAGGATAAACCTCAAATCACGGATCCAATCCGCATCATTGCTACTAATATCTTTCAACACAATTTTTTTCTAGGAACATATCAAAATAAACATATGAAAGCAACAACGCGAGCTATTGATCTACAACATAATTTGCAAAATACTACCAGGACTAAGTTCATGATAAATTTAAGTTTAATTAATCATATTACTTAAGAACTCCCACTTAGACAGACATCTCTCTAGTCATCTAAGTGATCATGTGATCCAAATCAACTAAACCATGTCCGATCATCACGTGAGATGGAGTAGTTTTCAATGGTGAACATCACTATGTTGATCATATCTACTATATGATTCACGCTCGACCTTTCGGTCTCCGTGTTCCGAGGCCATATCTGTATATGCTAGGCTCGTCAAGTTTAACCTGAGTATTCCGCGTGTGCAACTATTTTGCACCCGTTGTATTTGAACGTAGAGCCTATCACACCCGAACATCACGTGGTGTCTCATCACGAAGAACTTTCGCAACGGTGCATACTCAGGGAGAACACTTCTTGATAATTAGTGAGAGATCATCTTAAAATGCTACCGTCAATCAAAGCAAGATAAGATGCATAAAGGATAAACATCACATGCAACCAATATAAGTGATATGATATGGCCATCAACATCTTGTGCTTGTGATCTTCATCTCCGAAGCACCGTCGTGATCACCATCGTCACCAGCGTGACACCTTGATCTCCATCATAGCATCGTTGTTGTTTCGCCATCTATTGCTTCTACGACTATCGCTACCGCTTAGTGATAAAGTAAAGAAATTACAGGGCACTTGCATTTCATACAATAAAGCGACAACCATATGGCTCCTGCCAGTTGCCGACAACTCGGTTACAAAACATGATCATCTCATACAATAAAATATAGCATCACGTCTTGACCATATCACATCACAACATGCCCTGCAAAAACAAGTTAGACGTCCTCTACTTTGTTGTTGCAAATTTTACGTGGTTGCTACGGGCTGAGCAAGAACCGTTCTTACCTACGCATCAAAACAACAACGATAGTTCGTCAAGTTAGTGATGTTTTAACCTTCGCAAGGACTGGGCGTAGCCACACTCGGTTCAACTAAAGTTGGAGAAACAGACACCCGCCAGCCACCTGTGTGCAAAGCACGTCGGTAGAACCAGTCTCGCGTAAGCGTACGTGTAATGTCGGTCCGGGCCGCTTCATCCAACAATACCGCCGAACCAAAGTATGATATGCTGGTAAGCAGTATGACTTGTATCGCCCACAACTCACTTGTGTTCTACTCGTGCATATAACATCTACGCATAAAACCAGGCTCTAATACCACTATTGGGGAACGTAGTAATTTCAAAATTTCCTACGCACACGCAAGATGATGGTGATGCATAGCAACGAGAGGGGAGAGTGTTGTCCACGTACCCTCGTAGACCGAAAGCGGAAGCGTTAGAACAACGCGGTTGATGTAGTCGTACGTCTTCACGGCCCGACCGATCAAGCACCCAATCTATGACACCTCCGAGTTCTAGCACACGTTCATCTCGATGACGTCCCTCGAACTCCGATCCAGCCGAGTGTCGAGGGAGAGTTTCGTCAGCACGACAGCGTGGTGACGATATTGATGTTCTACTGTCGCAGGGCTTCGCCTAAGCACCGCTGCAATATTATCGAGGAGGACTATGGTCGAGGGGAGCACTGCACACGGCTAAGAGATCAAGAGATCAATTGTTGTGTCTCCAAGGGGTGCCCCCTCCTCGTATATAAAGGAGTGGAGGAGGGGGAGGGCCGACCCTCTCTCTATGGCGCACCCTAGGGGAGTCCTACTTCCACCGGGAGTAGGATTCCCCCTTTCCTAGTAGAACTAGGAGCCCTTCCAAGTAGAAGGAGTAGGAGAGAAGGAAAGGAAAGGGAGAAGGAGAAGGAAAGAAGGGGGCGCCCCCTCCGTAGTCCAATTCAGACTACTCCATGGGGAGGGGTGCAGCCACCCTTTGGGGCCTTTCTCTCCTTTCCAGTATGGCCCATTAAGGCCCAATACGAAATCCCGTAACTCTCCGGTACTCCGAAAAATACCCGAATCACTCGGAACCTTTCCGATGTCCGAATATAGTCGTCCAATATATCGATCTTTACGTCTCGATCATTTCGAGACTCCTCGTCATGTCCCCGATCTCATCCGGGACTCCGAACTCCTTCGGTACATCAAAACACAAAAACTCATAATATAACTGTCATCGAAACCTTAAGCGCGCGGACCCTACGGGTTCGAGAACTATGTAGACATGATCGAGACACGTTTCCGGTCAATAACCAATAGCAGAACCTGGATGCTCATATTGGCTCCTACATATTCTACGAAGATCTTTATCAGTCAAACCACATAACAACATACGTTGTTCCCTTTGTCATCGGTATGTTACTTGCCCGAGATTCGATCGTCGGTATCTCAATACCTAGTTCAATCTCGTTACTAGCAAGTCTCTTTACTCATTACGTAATGCATCATCCCGCAACTAACTCGTTTGCCACATTGCTTGCAAGGCTTATAGTGATGTGCATTACCGAGAGGGCCCAGAGATACCTCTCCGACAATCGGAGTGACAAATCCTAATCTCGAAATATGCCAACTCAACATGTACCTTCGGAGACACTTGTAGAGCTCCTTTATAATCACCCAGTTACGTTGTGATGTTTGGTAGCACACAAAGTGTTCCTCCAGTAAACAGGAGTTGCATAATCTCATAGTCATAGGAACATGTATAAGTCATGAAGAAAGCAATAGCAACATACTAAACGATCAAGTGCTAAGCTAACGGAATGGGTCAAGTCAATCACGTCATTCTTCTAATGATGTGATCCCGTTAATCAAATGACAACTCATGTCTATGGCTGGGAAACACAACCATCTTTGATCAATGAGCTAGCCAAGTAGAGGCATACTAGTGACACTATGTTTGTCTATGTATTCACACATGTATTATGTTTCCGGTTAATACAATTCTAGCATGAATAATAAACATTTATTATGAAATAAGGAAATAAATAATAACTTTATTATTGCCTCTAGGGCATATTTTCTTCACGAGGCCGCTTCCTAGTGATGTGTTCATGTACAACCAACACATCCGCCAGCTCTTCATCATCCGAGGATGAATCATCCGATGAGCAAATGAAATCGTGAAAGAAAAATTCATCACCACTATCCATTGTACCTTCGAGCAATCCGTCGAACGCCTTGCGGTCTGATACGTGTCCAACATATCTATAATTTATGATTGTTCCATGCTATTATATTATCTGTTTTGGATGTTTTATATGCATTAATATGATATTTTATATTATTTTTGGTACTAACCTATTAACCTAGAGCCCAGTGCCAGTTTCTGTTTTTTCCTTGTTTTTGAGCTTCGCAGAAAAGTAAAATACCAAACGGAGTCCAAACGGAATAAAACTTCACGATGATTTTTCTTGGACCAGAAGACACCCAAAAGACTTGGAGTGCAAGTCAGAAGAGCCAAGAGGCAGCGACAAGGGTGGAGGGCACGCCCAGGGGGGGTATGGTGTGCGCCCCTACCTTGTGGGCCCCTCGGTAACCCCCTGACCTAGATCTCCCTCCTATATATTCACATATATTCCCAAACCACCAGAAGCATCCACGAAAACACTTTTCCACCGCCGCAACCTTCTGTTCCCGTGAGATCCCATCTTGGGGCTTTTTCCGGCATCCTGCCGGAGGGGGATTCAAACACGGAGGGCATCTACATCAACTCTATTGCCCTTCCAATGAAGTGTGATTAGTTTACCTCAGATCTACGGGTCAATAGCTAGTAGCTAGATGTCTTCTTCTCTCTCTTTGATTCTCAATACCATATTCTCCTCGATGTTCTTGGAGATCCATCCGATGTAATCTTCTTTTGCGGTGTGTTTGTCGAGATCCGATGAATTGTGGATTTATGATCAGCTTATCTATGAATATTATTTGAATCTTCCCTGAATTCTTATATGCATGATTTGATATCTTTGTATTTCTCTTTGAATCATCGGTTTTGTTTGGCCAACTAGATTGATTTTTCTTGCAATGGGAGAGGTGCTTAGCTTTGGGTTCAATCTTGCATGATTTCACCCCGTGCCAAAGTAGGGGTAGCGAGAAACGTATTGAATTGTTGCGATCGAGGATAAAAAGATGGGATTTACATCATATTGCTTGAGTTTATTCCTCTACATCATGTCATCTTACTTAAGGTGTTACTCCGTTCTTTATGAACTTAATACTCTAGATGCATGATGGATAGTCGTCGATGTGTGGAGTAATAGTAGTAGATGCAGGAAGGAGTCGATCTACTTGACACAGACGTGATGCCTATATTTCATAATCATTGCCTTGGATATCGTCATAACTTTGCGCTTTTTTTATCAATTTCTCGACACTAATTTGTTCACCAAACGTATTATTTGCCTTCAAGAGAGAAGCCTCTAGTGAAACCTATGGCCCCCGGGTCTATTTTCCATCATATTAGTTTCCGATTTACTTTTTTGCAGTCTTTACTTTCAAATCTATACACCAAAAAATCCAAAAATATTTTATCTTTTGTTTATCTATCTCTATCAGATCTCACCTTTGCAAGTGACCGTGAAGGGATTGACAAACCCTTTATCGCGTTGGGTGCAAGTGTTTGATTGTTTGTGCAAGTATTGGTGATTTGCGTGTTCTTCTCCTACTAGATTGATACCTTGATAATCAACTGAGGGAAATACTTATCTCTACTTTGCTTTATCACCCTTTCCTCTTTAAGGGAAAAACCAACACAAGCTCAAGAAGTAGCAGGAAGAATTTCTGGCGCCGTTGCTAGGGAGATCTACGCCAAGTCAAGACATACCAAGAACCCATCTTAAAACTCTCATCTCTTGCATTACATTATTCTCCATTTGCCTCACGTTTTCCTCTTCCTCACTTCTAAAACGATTTTTGAAAATATTTGCCATTTTCTTCGGCCTTCTTTCGTTCATCTTTTCGTTTGCTTTTGTGCGCTCATGCGTTCGATTGCCTTGATGGATCAACCAAAGAGCTTTGACCCTTACTTTAAAAGGCTGGAAGAAATTGAAAATAATACTAGGAGTTTCGTGACTCTACAATTTAAGGACAATAGTTTCTTTAGGAACGAGCTCAAGGAGCAGAAAACTTTTATGGAGTATATGAATAAAGAGCTCGATGATATGTCTAAAGAATTTTATGGTATTAAATCTTAATTTTCACATCTTGAAAATTTAGTTGGCCAAATTTCTGATAAACAAACTACTTTGGTCAATAAGATGGCCGCTAAGCCGGAGTTTCGTGAAAACAATGATGAAGATCTTAAAGTGATTGATGTGACTCCTATTGAATCTTTGTTTTCTAAAATAAATCTTGATATATGGGACTGGAGATGAGTCAATTTTAGTTAGAAGGCGTCCCAATGATTCAGAGTTTATAGATCTTGATGCAAAAATTGATAAAACTGGGATTGGAGAGGTCAAAACTTTAGGTAGCAATGAACCCACTCTTTTGGATTTCAAGTAATTTATTTATGATAATTGTTCTTTGATAGATCGTATTTCCTTGTTGCAATCCATGTTGAATTCTCCTCATGCTTATAATCAAAATAAAGTTTTTACTAAACATATTATTGATGCTATGATGAGATCTTTTGAAGAAAAGCTTGAATTGGAAGTTTCTATCCCTAGAAAACTTTATGATGAGTGGGAACCTACTATTAAGATTAAGATGAAAGATTATGAGTGCTATGTTTTGTGTGATTTGGGTGCTAGCATTTCCACGATTCCAAAAACTTTATGTGATGTGTTAGGTTTCCGTGAATTTGATGGTTGCTCTTTAAATTTGCATCGTGCCGATTCCACTATTTAGAAACCTATGGTAGGATTAATGATGTTCTCATTGTCGCAAATAGGAATTATGTGCACGTAGATTTCATTGTTCTTGATATAGATTGCAATCCTACATGTCCTATTATTCTTGGTAGACCCTTCCTTAGAACGATTGGTGCAATTTTTTATATGAAAAAAGGAAACATTAGATTTCAATTTCCGTTAAGGAAGGACATGGAACACTTTCCTAGAAATAAAATTAAGTTGCCATATGAATCTATTTTGAGAGCTACTTATGGATTGCATACCAAATATTACAATACCTAGATCTATGTTTTATGCCTAGCTAGGGGGCGTTAAACAATAGCGCTTGTTGGGAGGCAACCCAATTTTATTTTTGTGTTTTTTGTTTTGCTACTGTTCTTTAATAAAATACACATTAGTACCTCTTTAGTAATTGTGTTTTGGTGTTTTAATTAGTGTTTGTGTCAAGTAAGACCTTTGGGATAGCTTACGGTGATAGTTGATTTGATCTTGCCGAAAAATAGAAACTTTTGCGCCCAATAAAATAATTTTTAAACATCACAGGAACATGATTTTGATCTATTTTTTTACATAAGATTGATATGCAAACTGCCCAGGTTGTCCTAATTTTTCGGAATTTTTGGAGTTACGGAAGTATTCGAAGTATGAACCATGGATAAGTTGGAATCACTACAAAAAAGACACAACCATGACATTTTGGGCCGAACAAAACTTTTTCTGTCATGCTTATGACACTTCTATGACGATAATTGTGACAAAACCCGGTATCATCATAGATGTGGTGGGCTCCTACTTCTATGACAAAAAATCATGAAAGAAAATGGGCTTTTCATCCTGGGCGGGCTGGAGACGCAGCTGCATGACATTCTTTGGGCCGTCCATGAAGTAAAAAACCGTGGTAGAAGCGAGGGCGAGGAAAATATCGAGGAGTTCCCGGTTACGGTGGGTGGTCGGGGGCCGAGCGATGCGCATTTCTCTCATACACGTACGCGCGTGGGTGCGAGGCGTTGGGCTCTAACTAAACCCGTGCGAGGCGTTCGCCTACTGAACCCGAGCGATTGCACTGCTGCTACGCATTACTGAATCCGAGCGATCGATCGATGGTTGTTAACTGAACCCGATTGAGCGATTCCTTCGCTACTGCTGCTAACTGAAGTCGATCGAACCTGCTGCCTCTTGATGAACCGTGAGAGATGTCGGGGGGGGGGGGGGTGGATGAATAGTTCCTGGTGGGGGGGGATGGATGAACAGGACCCCGTGGTAGTAGAGGTTGTTGCCGCTGGATGAACAGGACCCCGATCGAGCCGGTTGGGGGTGGATGAACAGGACCCCGTGGAGGGCTGGATGAACAGGACCCCGTGGAGGGCTGGTTGAACAGTAGCCGGTGGAGGTCTAGATGAACAATAGCCCATGGAGGGGTGGTTGAACAGGACCCCGTGGAAAGGGCTGGTTGAACAGTAGCCGGTGGAGGAGCGGTGGAGGCTGGATGAACAGGAGCTCGTGGATGAACAGTCGCAAGTGGAGGCTGGAGGAGGTCGACGCTGGATGAACAGTAGGCCGTGGAGGCTGGAGGAGGTCGACGGTGGAGATGAACAGTATCCCGTGGAGTCCCGTTTTGCAGTACGCCACACCCCTCCCAATGAACAGGACCCCGTTTCGATCGTAGCGCTCCAACAGAAGTCTGTTTCCTCCATTTTGCGGTACGCCACACCCCTCCCGATCAACAGGACCCCATTTCGACCGTAGAAGGTCTAAGAGAAGTCCATTTTCTCCATTTTGCAGTCCGCCAGACCCCTCCAGATGAACAGATTACAGTTTCGACCGTAGCCGGTCGAACACAAGGTTGTTTCCTCTGTTGTGCGGTACGCCATGCCTTGTTTTGATCGGCTGTTCCGTCCAAGCCGGTTGGCTCCCGATGAACACGACGTATTCCGTTTCCTCGCGATGAACACGACACATTCCGTTGCCTCCCGATGAACACGACGCATTGCGTTGCCTCCACATGAACACGACGACGCAATTTCTCCATTTCGACCCAGCCATGTACACGACCCCTGGCCGTACGTATGCGCCAGTAGGTGTTCGAGACCTCGCCTGTATGTACGTACGTGGCTGTATTTACTTTCTTGCACCCTGGCCGCTGTACGTATGTGTACACGATATTAACGGTACTGCGTGACATGCTACGTACGCGCCTCTACTGCCCTTCCTTACACGACCATGGTTCATCGCTGCAGCCTGCAGACAGACCGATCGTATGTACGTACACGTTCGCGACCAGAATGACAATGCTACGAACGCTTCGACCAGGTGGGTCCCGACTGTCAGGCACTTCCTTGTGTGCAAAGATGTAGCTAGAGGGTCCTAGTAGTCAGGGGGAGAAAACATTATTTTTCAGGGTAAAAAGGATGTAGTTGCATGCATGCGTCCATGGGCGTGTGCGTCCCCACTGTCAGCCTCTCACGTACAGTCATCTTTCGATGACTCTCATTTGTTGACCATGTTGACCACACCGTGCCGAGCGCACCAAGGCCGATGGATGATGGCGAGACCCCAGACTGGAATGACCCGGAGATGGGGAAGACGCGGTACTGGAGTCGCAGATGGAGAGGAGTGGGAAACTTGACTGGCTCGGGTGCACGGCAGCACTGCCGCCCACGGGAGATAGGAGCAAGAATAAAGGTTGAAGAAGGAGCACGGTTGTTTGATTAACATCCAACGGTCCAGATGCTAGAATCATTTGTTGATTAAGTTGACAAAGCCCTGCGTACACGTCTGGTTAGTAGGCCCACAAGTTAGCCACCAAATCTTCTAGGTCCCAGCTGTCATCGGGAGGAAGAGATTTTTTCGCATAACAAGGAGGCACTTCCTTCCATGCAAAGATAAAGCCGGTGGGTCCCAACTGTTAGGGGGAGGAAACGACTTAATAAGGAGGAACTTTCCTTGCGTGCGACCATGTCCTCGTGGGTCCCAGCCGTCAGGCTCTCCATGTAGAGTCCTCTTCTGATGACTCTCATTTGTTGACCATACCGCGCCGAGTGCAGCGAGGCGGTGGACGACAGCGAGGCCCCAGACTAGAACGACCTAGAGATGGGGAAGACGCGGCAGTGGAGTCACAGACGGAGAGGAGTGGGAAACTTGACTGGTTCGGGTGCGGGGTGGGCCTACACTCGGCAGAGAATAACAGGGGGTGCGGAGTGGAGGGATGGACTGGCCATCGACGGGGTAGCGTTTCGCTGCGAGGCACACAAAACAACGCTGCTGGACGCCAGAGGCTGGAGCAGGCGGCCCCGGCAGCGTCGGGGGAAGAAAACAATTGATTGAACAAGAATGCCGGTCGTTGGATGTAAATCCAACGCCTTGCTTAGGCTTCGACCTACTGTCCCACATGTCAGCCAATCCATTTGTTTTTTAGTCCATTTAGTGGGCTGGGTGAAATAATGATGTAGCATCTATGCAGTCCGTTTATATATATGGTAGAATTTAAAGCCCATTTGCATTTTTCTCGAAATCCATAGACTTGTTGGGCTGGGTGAAAATATCATGTTGGGCTGGACGAAGAAATGTCATAAAACATAAACACATGATTGCACGTCTATTACTGCATTGGTCAGTAAAATCTTTGCAAGCTTATGTACGCAATCACTAGGAGTTAACTTGCCAAGTTATATATAAACAATTATTATTATTATTTTGTAAGAACTTTCAATTTATGGAATAAAATATCATTTTAATTTGATGAGTTAATAAGACCTGGGGTATTATTATTTTTTAGGCTAGACGTGGGACAGTTGAGTTGGTTCCAGGAAACGTACTAGGAGAAAACTCAGTTTACATCAGAAAAGAAAGTGGGAGAAAATTCAGATATAGGATTAGTGAAAACGAAAAATAAAGAAAGTGGGAAGGTCTATAAAATGGTTGGACGAATGACAAGTTTAACGGAACCTTATGTTGTTTCTATTATATATAAAATAAGATATAAATATGTATATATGTATATATATATATATACTATTATAGAATGGAAAACATAGGTTCAATTTTGCATTCTTATAGAAAATAGAACTGAGCTATGCGTCGTCTTGAAAAAACAAACATAACTTGGGCCGCTGATGTTATAGACAAGCTAGGGTTGGGAGTCCCAGAGGCCGCTTGATACCTGCTGGATCCAAAAAACATTGAAACATGTCATGGGCTACCCATGTTAAACAACAAAACCTCAGCGATGGACCTCGTAGGCCTGGGACTGTCAGCCTCTCGACGAACAGTTGTCTCCCGATTCCTCGTGTTTTGCTGACCATGTTTGGAATGACAGACGGCGGCGCCGCGGCAAGGGCACCAAGGCGGAGAGCAACGTCAAGACCTCGGACTGAACAAACCAGAGCGGGGGAATACACAAGCAGAGGGGAGTACGAGGGTTGACTTGTTCGGGTGCAGGGTGGGCCGGTGGAGTTGTCGCCTCCGGACAATGTGTGGGAGTAGAGGGATGGCCCGGCGAATGCCATAGGCTATGATGGCCATCCGCTGTATAGGAAGAGGACGAAAGATTGATCAAAACAAAGAAATACAAATGGATAGGTGGTTGGTCCCATATATCTGTGTACAAGACCTGCTGGGTCCACCTGAGGAGGGGAATATGTTGGGAGGAAGGAGATTCAAAGCACGGCAGCTGAGTGAACTAGTTTTTTTTAAATAGACGAGTGAACTAGTTACATACATAAGCAAATAGCCACTAAAAAAGCAAACAGGTTAATGGGTTCTTAGAAGAAATATTTCGGATAAAACAGATAATTGTGACACATAGGCTAATGCATGAAATGCTCAGATGATAAAGGTGCTTATAAACAGATAAAGTAAAACATCTAGACCTTCATGGCACACTTGATCATGACGCTGCAGTTGTCCGTGTACTCATCGGTTACGGGAAGCAGACACACCCTCATGTCCAAGATCCGCCTGTACATGTCGTAGCATGCGCATGCGTCCTTGGCCGTGTAGGTTATGTAGGCTAGATTCAAAGGCACCTCCCACGTGTTCAGGTCCTTGGTATTGTTGTCTTCTTTCATGTTGGCGTAGCAGGGGTCAATGATGGTCTCGGCGAGGTCAACCATGGAGTCCTTCTCCTGCCCGTTGCCGATGATCTTGTATTCGTTCTAGATGTCGACAAGCTTGTTGCATCCGATGGACGAATCATCACGATATTCCTTCTCTCCACCTTAGTGAAAGTGCAGTCGGCGCTGCCGATGAAACGGGCAAATGCTCCAGAACCTCTGATGGCCCTGCAGTAGTGGTACACGAGAACCTCGTCCCGCACGCATACCTGGGCGACCGCAATCCGCTGGTCCTTGTCAGGAGATGAATGGATGGGCACAAGGTCAAGCCCTGTGACCTTGTGCTTTCTCATCCTGTAGGTACTGCTTGAACTCTGCAAGGCAGAGCTTCACCGAGTCCGGATCATTGGTGTACATCACATTCAAGTTGGTGCAGCCATGGGACTTAACGGCAAACTCAAAGGTGAACTCCTTGCTGAAGTCCATATCCAGCAGGCACACCCCTCGGATCGCCATTGGAGTCTCTTCAAGTGAACGAGTGAATAGGCGGCGATAGCAGTTCGTTTTTTAGCTCTTGGGGAACTGGATTCAACAGTAAACTGAGTGTGTATAGGCGACAACAGTTACTACCCCTCCCTCGCCCGCTGCATGCGCGACAGAACATGCACCCTCGGCGCATTCAAACGCCTCCATTAAGAAACCTATTCTGGCCGCACGTCAGTTCACGAGAGGGTCTGTATTGGTACTGTAATAACAAGTGTTAGTGGTCACTTTACTTAAATTTAATTAGCTTTAATAGAAATTTATTCTTAAAACAAGCAATGCATTGGCTCGTTCTATCAGTGCCACGAGATCAACATGCACAATGATTAGAATAATTATTCTCAGGACGCACACGATCAGCACATTTGTCGCACTTTCACACAGATAATACTACCAAGTTTGAACTGTTTATTATGGTTGCTGTCCTCTGCATCATCATGCCGTGTTTCCCAGCTTGCAAGATTCAGAACCAACAAATAAGATTCAAATAATAAGTACATCAAAGATGCCTACACATCTCATTGATTCCCAGCTTGCAAGATTCAGGACCAACAAATAGATTCAAACAATAAGTATAACAAAGATGCCTACACATCTCATTGATTCCCAGCTTGCAAGATTCAGAACCAACCCATTAGAGCCTTTTGATAAACTGAATATCAGGATTAAATCCATCTTGTCTAGCCGTGTCATACAACCCAAGAACTTGGCGAATGCTCTTGACCATCACAACATCTGTAATTGAGTATTCCTGTTTGCACAGATAAGAAAGAGCATGATTACTATAATAGTGGCACTAGTTGAAGCAAACTTTATTTCCAAAACGAGAAAAGATTGCGATAGAATAGCTTTATTTAAAAAATAGAACATTAGCACAGTATGACAAAGCACAATCATGTTGATAAAGGACAGTACTGACCGGTGTGAGGGGCCCTATGCCGCCACGACTCGATGTGGTGAACCTGCAAATCCACTCGGATGAGGCCAGCCTGGAGTTCCATGATTCAATTCATGCGCCTTTTTCTGCAGTTCACCTGAAATGAAGCAAAGATTGCATCATTCAGCTAGCAAGAAGTACTTGCTCTCGTGAGCTGGCAGGTTCTTCTTTAGTAGTTGCACTAAAATTCAGCAACATTAAGGTTGGTTGTCCTGCTCATGTAAGGTGCAACTATAATTTGCTTATCCTTTTGTGCAGTTCCACTAAAATAAAGTGCCATTGTGGTGACAGTGAAGGCTCATCTTGCAAAAGCTAATAAAATGTTGCACGAGATTACCAGCAGAATTTGATGGAGATTTTGGAAACTCCAATCACCATTTTGTGCAGTTCCACCAAAATTGAGAGATGTTGCCCACGTGACATTTTAGTTGAACTGCACAAGACACTCATTCCAAAAAAAGTGTTTTGTGCAGTTCACCAAAAGGTCACAATAGCAACAAGGTGAAATGGATATCCCTATCTGCACAAAAAGATAGAAAGTAAACAATTGCTGGTCAATAAGAATATACGAAACATACACGAAATGAAAAGAAGCATCTTAATTATGTTCATGGCAATCACGCAAGGACAGTAGAAATTTTAAAACATCAGCAATGCTTCATGTTACTAGAAGCATTACGATCAACCATGACACTCGTCAACTATGGGATTACTTTAATGGTGGCATTGCTTGTTTACGAGATATAGTAAATCAACAACAACTATACAAAGAGTTGGTTTAAGGGCATGGGACCGTGGGGACACCAGGTCACTCAGCAGCGTAAAGAAGCAACTTACTTATCATACTGGGGAAAACAGCAGGAGTACCATTTGTAACATAGTTTAATTGCATCATTTCACTGGAGGCATTAGATTAACAATAACACTGGTTAGACATGTCCTTAAGGTAACAGTGTGATCGCTTCATTTTACATGTGCCCTTACATTAACAACAACAAAAGGTTGGTATAAGGACATGCGACAGTGGACACATCAGTACAATGTACCTACAAGGAGGCATAAAGTGGGGATGCCGAGTTTGTTCGTCCTCTGTGAGGGCAGCAAATCTAATCCGGGAGACCTTTCACTACGTGAGGGCAGCAAATCTAATCCTGGAGACCTTTTACTTTGTGAGGGCAGCAAATCTAATCCTGGAGACCTTTTACTATGTGAGGGCAGCAAAATCCTGGAGACCTTTTACTATGTGAGGGAAACAAATCTAATCCTAGACATAATATGTTGACTTGCCCACCAGCCGCCACTTTCTATCCTTTTTTCAACCAATAATAGATCTGTTCCTTATCCAGTTTGTACTAAGTTTTCCCATTATTTCCCTTTTCAACCAAGAGACCGGTTGGGTATCCGGTCTCTACTACTTTCCCCCTGTTATTTCCTCTTTGAATCAAGTCCTAGATTCATGCTACGACTTCCCCCCCCTTCTTCATTGTTTGAACCAAGTCCTAGGTTCGAGTGCATGAAGTAGCTTTACCTCTAATAATACTAAAAATTTAGGTGGATTTGGAAGAGCTGATGGAAGTAGAAAAAGATGCACATGCAGACACGTGGGGAGCTGGGGCAGTAGACCAAGGCCGCTTTCAAAGAACTTGTACCTGAGGGTCATCGTGATGTCGACGATGGCATGTCCGATCTGCGCATAATACGGCAGGGAGGAAGAAGGGTCGGAGGACCTCCCGAGCCGGCGTTGTGTCGGAGAGAATGGCACGGGCAGAGGATCAGGCCCTGCCGACAGCTATGGGTTTCCTCCCTCGTCGGTGATGATCGCGTGAACGATGCACCTTTTAGTCCTCTACACACACCGGTCGAAGGGATCCGGCCGGATCTGTGACCAGCGGTGAGCAGAGAGAAAATGTCTCTACCGCTATCTTGTTTAGATTTGGAGAGGATGATAGAATGAAGAGAGCAACCCTAGTAAAGCAAGTGCTCAGGCCCCTGCATACATATATGTTCCCAATGCACTTTAAAGTATTTTCTCTCATCACACGGTAATCACGATCAATAGCATTCTATACATAGTCTTCTTAATTTCTACATGCACTTAGCTCATTAGAGGTTGGGTAATTAAAGAGAAGAGAGACGGTGGCTTTTATCTTCCCAATGCATTTCTTACTCCACTCCATAATTTGTCCTAAAATTTCTAGATGTACACTTTTCATCGGACGGAGGGAGTACTGGAGTGATTATCTTTCTTTCTCTTGTGTACGTGGCATTAAAGAAAATAAACTCTCTATTTATGGTGACTAACTGTATGACTCCTACTTACTACTAGTAGTAGTATTGTTCACTTGTGCTCCGCGACCCTCCATTCATTGAACAACCCCACGGGTGAATAAACATACGGTACTAGTATTTATATAGAACGAACAAGCTCAAACTATTTTCGCGTAGTTAAAAGTTGAGGGCGCGGCTTTTCCGGGCAGTACGCGCGACAGTTTTTGCGTAGGCGGTTTTACAGAGAGGTGAGAAGGGTGAGGAAGTAGCGGATTTAACTTACTTACTGCTGAAAAGGTCGGGTTGTGCGATTTGACAGTGCGTTACTACCGGAAATACTTGTGATATGACTACTCACTATAGTCATGAATTACTGGCGCTACGACCGGGGTGATGCCCCCCTTTTGTTCCGCACTCTAATCTGGTGCATGACACATCTACCCGGATGCTGGCTCTCCCACATGTCGGTGAAGTACGTAGTAAGAAGGAGCAAAGAATCATGTAGTATATACTAGTACTACTACTCACGTTAGAGGAGTGCGAACCACGACAACCCAGTGAACCAGCAGTGCGAACCACGGTAGCCCAGTGAACCAGCAGTAGAAAACAATGTGGTGATATGGCCATAAAAAACAATGTGCTATGGTCCAGACTATAGCATGTACAGTACTATTCCTCTTTGTTTGGATCCCTGAGTTAGAGCTAGTTTGGGTTGAAATAGCCTCAAATTACTCAAACAGGAGGGGTTAGTTTGAGCTAGTTTGCTCTAACCCAGCTAAAAAAACTAGCCCGGTGGAGAGGTTCTAATTGGGTTAGTTCTCCTCGGGCCCACTAAAAGAGAACTAAAAAAATCTCCCCTGCCCACACCAGATCGCTCCCTCCTCCCCCCGTCACACGACTCCTCTCTGTTCCCCATCGGGCCACCCGCCCAAGCGCCGCTCCGTCACTCGCCCTCTCTCTCCTCCGACCGCCCTCTCCCTCCAGCCTCCGCCACCCTCCTCCGGCCGCCTCTCCCTCCGACCTTTGAAGCTCGCCCCACTCCCCCTTCATCGGTCATTTTTCTCCCTCTGTCGTGCGTGGTGGCGGAGCATCTACCAGGGAGGTCGCGAGAGGGGTGAGTTTGTTCATTGATTCTTTGTCTCACAGCCATATCATTGATCTTGCTCGCTCTAGCGCTAATTCTGATTTGGAAAAGTAGATCCTGATTAAACTTGGTATAGATTTGTGGTGCATGCATGGAATTTTTGATGCTGCTTGAGGAGGTAATAAATCTTTCTAGAGGCCCAAAGATTCAGTTCACCTTTCTAGGTATTTCAGTTTCAGGCTTGCATTATTTCTAGAGGCCCAAAGATTCAGTTCACCTTTCTAGGTATTTCAGTTTGAGGCTTGCATCATTTCTAGAGGCCCAAAGATTCGGTTCGCAGTCGTCGGCAAGCGGCCCTGCTACGCATGCCAGTGTTGACCTCAACTCGCAAGCGCCGGCGTCGGAGGGGTTCCTGGGGCTTGGGCTCTACAGAGCCTTCCTCCTGAGCGATGATGACGAGCTCCTCCCTGGGTGCGTGAGGGGCTGCGGGCTCCCTCCCTATCGTGAATGACTTCCATGATGAGTTAGCTCATGCTTTGTTTCATGGAGTGTATTTTTTTGTGAAGCTTGATTGGCGACTTGTATGTTTAAGTGGGATACCTCATTTGTATGGACAAAGTAAAATTTGTCATGTCTTGCATGCTTGATTTGTAAAGATGGTTTGTTTATGTCAATTGTGAGAGGGAGGAGGCCACCCAAGAGCCGGCCACACCAAATCCGGCAGGAAATAGGGTCCAAAGTAGTCAAATGATTGAGAAAGAGCATTTATTGTCAATCAAACCCTGACATCCATACACCTCTTTTGTTTAGAGTTAGTTCAGGGTTAGAATCTAACTCTAACCTCAATCTGAGTTAGAGTTCTCTTCGTCTTGGTTCATCGCCATCATACTTTCTCCATTCCTGTGTTTTCAATATCCTGCGAATTAAAGAGGCCCTTAGACTGGTTTAGGCCCGGTCATTTTTTATAAATGAGTTATGTCCAAAATTTAATGAACGTGCTCCGGTTTCTACGAAAATAATATGGTTTCATGTAGTAATTCATTTATTTATTTATTCTTCTGCGGGTAGTTTGCATGTAATTCATGAGGTCTGAAATGTAAAGTACCCCGGCATATGCCCCGAGTCGTGCATGCACTACGAACCAGATGCTCTATGTCCCACATGTCGGCGGAAGGGAGCACATGTAAATAGCCTAGGAGTACATATAGGAGGATAAATGCGTGAAAAAAAATATGTACTGTGAAGCGTAGTTGCGGTTCGAAAAGGAGACCTAAAGTGATGAGAGGTATAGGTCGCACGCACCCAACTAGTGGTACTAGACATATGACTACTTTGTACCTCAAAAAAAAGAGGTACGAGTGCTCAGTACACCTATTCTATCAACACGAGTCCCATCTGACAACAGCGTCCGTGCTACAGCTAGCTCTTCTCCCCCGTTTCTCTCTTCTAATTCTGAACTCAGCCAACGCCCGGTGGGCGGGGTGGGGATTTGCCGATGGTCAGTTTGCTCAACTGAGGCCCCACCACAGTGAAAACGTTACGACTGGAATAAAAATGATATATACTCCCTCCGTTACTGAATATAAGCCTTTTTAGATATTTCAAATGGAATACAACATACAAATGTACATAGACATATTTTAGAATGTAGATTCACTCATTTTGCTCCGTATGTAGTCACTTGCTGGAATCTCTAGAAAGACTTATATTTGGGAACGGAGGGAGCACTATACTAATAAAACATTAAGCCCACGAGGCGATGCAGTGCTGGTTACAGGAGGCAAGAAGAAGTGATGCATCCATCGACGATGTCCACCTCCTCGACTCAGGGCGCCGGCCCACCGAACGGTGGCTAAGTAGCAGCGGCTTTCATGGCCAGGTCGACGTGCTTCTAAACAATGGCGTCCAAAGATTCCAGTCGCTAGAAGAAGGCCAACGTCTTTTTTTCCTCGCTGGCCTTGTAGTGGCCTATGTAGACGATTTCCTCGTAGACGTTCGACGGTTTCTTGCATGGCGAGGCGCTACACGGTGAGCGTGGCCTTGAGGCGCACATTCTTCGTCACGACCTCCGACGCCTCCAGGGCCACCAGGGCTTGAAAGAGTTCGTCACCATGGAGGCCGATGAGGGTGGCAGCAATGGAGAGCCTGGGCGCGCGGGCTGGAGTAGTACGACAAGGTCGTCCGTGTGCTTCTTGACGGCGGTGAACTTGCGGTGGAGTGAACCATCATGTCATCCATGCGAGAGGCGAAGCCGGCGTCGGCGAGGGCTACGATGCCGACGGTCGCCAGCACCGTTTGGAAACGCTGCTGCGAGGCTGCAGGTCGGCGTCTTGGATGATTGGCACAACCGACTGCCATTCGCGTCCATCGCCTCCATAGGTGCTTGTGGCTTCTGGTCACTTGGTCTTGGATTGGAGTGAGCAGTGTTGCATAGAGACTAGGATTAGATGGATTGGAGTGGTGGGGCGCCTTTATATGAGAGTCCATACTCTGTTGCATTCACATCGTGCTGGCTCTATTCTGCTTCTCCAATTAATTCCCTCTGCATGCTAATTGAGGATGCATCATTGACCATTCAACATCTCGGGAACCGCTACCCTCTCCCTCCTTGGAATTCAAGCACCTATGGAGGCGACTGCTGCTCGCGTCTATCGCGTGTTAGGAGACGTTCCCGTCGATGATGAGGTGCCTATGGTGACTTCGTAAATTTCAAGATGATATGCCGGCTCAGTCTTTCAGAGGTGCTCATAGGGGTAGGGTGTGCGTGTGCGCGTTCATAGGGGTGAGTATATGCGTGTGTATATGAGTGCTTGCGTCTGTACTGTGTTCAAAAAAGAAACGTAAATGTGTGTCAAAAAGAGACTAGCCAGTACTAGTATAGTCAATATTGTGCACTGCGACCAAGGCGGAGAGGAAAACGAAAGAACTACGTATTCATTTACGGTGTAGATTCAGTCATTTTGCTCCATATGTACTCCGTCTCGGTGTAGTCTAGTCACTTGTTGAAATTTCTAGAAAGGCAAATACTCCTTTCTGGTTTACAGGGCTATACTAGGAAGTACTACAATAGTGGGCTCACATAGCAATTTTGTCTCATGCAAGAGCCTGGCTATATGCATGTTCCAAGGTTCGCAACTGCCACGTTCGGGTTGCGCTTGGCTCTTCGCCTCTTCGAGAAGACGAACAATGATGTTACTACTACTACTTCTACAGTATCGAATCCACTGCTGCATGTCCGTCCACCGCGAGCGGGAGGGATAGCTTGTTGTAGTATAAGCAAAAGCCTATCCTCGTCTGCGAGCCACCGCGCATGGGCGAGGGAGAAGGCGTGTAGTAGTAAAATCAAGCTTCTCCTCGTTGTACGAGTTGACGCGACACATCATAGCACTGGCCCCACATGGTTGCCTCTAAACTTGGCTGAAAGACCCGCAGTGTACAATATATTTGCTGCAACCTCTAACATTTACCCCACCACAAATTAAAATATATATTCCTGTCTTGACCAGATGAGCGTGCAAACTACAATCACCAGGATGACAGGTAGGGCCAGAAGATTATTTTAATAAAAAGCTTCGAGACGGCCCATAGCATGGAGCCGACCCCAACGATTTTAAGCTTACAGGCACGGTACACGCTATCCTAGACTACTCTACACATGAAACTGCCACACGAGCGTCCGGGCTGCGCTTGGCTCTTCGCCTCTTCGGGAAGTCGAACAATGATGGAGTACTACTGCAGTGGAGGAGTACTACAGTATGCTTCTGGCCATCTGACACCGAATGAACTGCTGCATGTCCACCGCGTGCGGGAGGGAGAGCGTGTAGCGAAAGCTTCTCCTAGTCCTGCCAGCCACCACGCTCATGGGCGAGGGAGGGACGCAGCTTCATTGACTTACTGCTCCTGCCTTTGCGTGTATGACAGGTGGGCCCAACAGGTGGGTGGCCCACCTGTCATGCAGCCAAAGGCAGGTGCAGTTAAGGCACCGGAGCTCAGTCCGCGAGGGAGAGGGCGTTGTAGTAATCAAACTTCTCGTTGTTGTACGAGTTGACGCGACACATCAAAGCACTGCACTCGATATATTTCAATAATTTGCGTTTACCGATGCATTAATTACAACGCATGCATGCATGTCGTGACTCTCCTTTTGATACTTGCATGTGTTGATTTAATGCACCTTGAAGTAGTATGAATATGTGACGGTAAAGCTTTGTAATGCCCCGGCCCTAAAGTGAGAGATGGTTGTGCACGAGGAGGGCGAGATCATGCAGACGGAACAGGACCCGACGATGGAGCTCTCTATGGTCTCGATGGACCTCACCTTGCTCCACTGCCCCTTGTGCCTCCGCCCCTTGAAGCCTCCAGTGTATGAGGTTCGAATACACCTCGTCCGTTCGGCTGATCGAGCAAGGTGCAGGTTTCTTGATTGATGTGTTGTTCGATTGATTTGTGCAGTGCAAGGGAGGGCACCTGGCCTGCGCGGACTGCCGCGTCGAGCGCCCAGGAACCAGCGGCAGTGCCAGAAGTGCGAGCGCGGCGGTGGCTTCGACGTGCGGAACACGGCGGTGGACTCCGTCCTCTCCTCGGTGAGGGTGGAGTGCCCGCACGAAGGCTGTGGGCTCTACGTCACTTACCACAAGCTCGCCGATCACCAGAGCGTGTGTCCGCTCGCGCCCTACAAATGCCCCGTGCCCGTCTGCGGCTACGAAGGCCCGCCGCCGGCGCTCTCCCACCACATCAGCACCGTGCATCCCATGCCCGTGCACAGGATCCAGTACGGCAAGGTGCTCCAGCTGCAAGTGCCACTGTCGGAGCCACGGCTCTTGCTGTTCGCGGAGGAGGACGGCCGCGCGTTTTTCTTGGTCGGCGGCGTGCTCGACATCGGCGCGCCTATCGCCGTGTCGGTCGTCTGCATCAGAGCGGGGTCGTCCCCACTGCCGCACTACGTGGCCAAGCTGTGGGCGAACGGCCCGCCGGGGGAGCCCAAAGGCAGGACCGACGCCGTCAAGGTGGAAATGGAGGTGACAAGCAGCAAGGATCCCGGCGACGTCGCCGTGCAGGAGCTGACCTTCTTCACAGTTCCGCCCAAGCTGCTGGCCGGGGCTAAGCTGGTGTCCCTCCACATTCAGATTGACAAGCTCACGTCCTAAATGATTCTACAGTGCCTTCTGTTTATCTTAGTAATATGCTAATATAGGGGTTAGCTCGGTCTACTTTAGCTTAAGAGATGGTGGGTTTTGGTGGCGATGCAGCAATTACTTCGACATCAGATCAGCAGTTAAAGTAATTTCCAACAGTCGAACGGATATTTTGTGTCTGTTGGATATAAAGATCCTTTGGGTAAGAAGTATAACAGCTTATAAGAAGTATAACAGCTTATATGCTTGTTTGTTCAGGAAGTGTTGCATACTTGTGCGAGTTGACGCGACACATCAAAGTAGTACTACTACTAGTAGTACTCCCTCTGATCCTAATTTCTCAGCGCATAAGTCGAGGCGCAGATACCATGGAGGGCCTGTTGTGTCTATACTTGGACAACTCACCCGACTGCGCACCAGGCAGACGAAGCTCGTGTCGTGTTGGTGCCGTGTGCGGCCCGCACATTAACCAAAACCTCGCCCTCCAGCTTAGCCTCCGCGTTTTAAACTTCTCAATCTCAAGTCCAAGGAGCAACATGAAACCTATGATAGAGCCAATCGGATGGTTGAGAACACTACAATTCGTAGCTACAGATGCGTGTGTGAGAGAGGATGAGCGCATGCGTGCACCTCTTCTCTTCCTGTATAACATACTAAACTCAGAGTACAAGTGTATGTGGGTGACATGGACCTAGGGAGCTAGAGATGGTGCGTGTGAGAAGTCCCGAGAGATAGGTGTAATGCGTCTGAAAAAAAGACTAGTCTATAGCTTGCCACGAGGCTATTCCTGTCGAACGCCCCAATAACCGTAAGATATGTATCCGACGGTGCTAGTTATTGCACGTACACAACAATAGAAAAAGAACTACCATGGCATATGCTACACCACGGCCGAGAACACGTGTCCACGTTACGCCATCCAGGAATAGTGCCGCACTTTGAAACTAGAACCGTCAATAAATTTTGAGCTTGCGTCTCGTCACATTCCAAATTACTACTACCATGCTATATTTAATTGCAAACCTGTTCACACTGATCACAACCTAAAAGGTTTCCCACTTAGGAGCATATTAGTACTCGATTATAAATACTACTATGCCAAGATGACTGCACATTCCTCCTCACCTCCTCATCCACAAAAACAAACAAGTCATTCAAATCCTTCCCTTGCGTCTGCCATGGCCAGTGTGAGTTCTAGGTCGAGAGATTACCACCAGGGAGAGGCGAGCATGGAAGCGGAAGCATGAGAGATGTCCCGCCTAGCCGCAAAAGCAGCCGACATGTCACGCCCAAGATGTGACCGTATCCTAAAGGAACTCGAAGGTCCCTCCAAGGATAGAAGCTCATCTTGAAGACACTTTTGCAAGGTGGATATCATTATATCAAACCATTACATAATAGTTGGGGATACATACAAGAGGCATAGAATGCCACACGAATACAACATCATCATACATAAGAGCAACATCCGACTACGGATGAAATACAAACAGAAACTCAAATGACATCCACCCTGCTAGCCCAGGCTGCCGACCTGGAACCTATCTCCTGATCGAAGAAGAAGCAGAAGAAGAACTCCAAGACAAGCAAGCATCGCTCTCGCGTCATGATCATCGCATAACATGCACCTGCAACTGTTGTTGTAGTAACCTGTGAGCCACGAGGACTCAGCAATCCCATTACCATGGGTATCAAGACTAGCAAAGCTTAATGGGTATGGAAAGGGTAAGTGGTGAGGTTGCAGTAGCGACTAAGCATGATATGATGGCTAACATACGCAAACAAGAGCGAGAAGAGAAGCAACGGAACGGTCGTGAAGCTAGCAATGATCAAGAAGTGATCCTGAACTCCTACTTACGTCAAACATAACCCAAAACCATGTTCACTTCCCGGACTCCGCCGAAAAGAGACCATCACGGCTACACACGCGGTTGATGCGTTTTAATTAAGTCAAGTGTCAAGTTCTCTACAATCGGATATTAACAAATTCCCATCTGCCACATAACCACGGGCACGGCTCTCGAAAGTTTATACCCTGTAGGGGTGTCCCAACTTAGCCCATCACAAGCTCTCACGGCCAACAAAGGATATTCCTTCTCCCAGGAAGACCCGACCAGTCTCGGGATCCCAGTTTACAAGACATTTCGACAATGGTAAAACAAGGCCAGCAAGACCGCCCGGATGTGCCGACAAATCCCGATAGGAGCTGCACATATCTCGTTCTCAGGGCACACCGGATGAACACTACGTACAACTAAAACCAGACCTCAAGCTTCCCCGAGGTGGCGCTGCAAGTGGCTCTAGTTCGGACCAACACTCAGAGGAACACTGGCCCGAGGGGGTTAAAATAAAGATGACCCTCGGGCTCCGAAAACCCAAGGGAAAAAGGCTTAGGTAGGCAAATGGTAAAACCAAGGTTGGGCCTTGTTGGAAGAGTTTTATTCAAAGCGAACTGTCAAGGGGGTCCCATAAATCACCCAACCACGTAAGGAACGCAAAATCAAGGAACATAACACCGGTATGACGGAAACTAGGCCGGCAAGAGTGGAACAAAATACCAGGCATAAGGTCGAGCCTTCCACCCTTTACCAAGTATATAGATGCATTAATTAAATAAGAGATATTGTGATATCCCAACATAATCCTGTCCATCATGGAGCAATCTTCAACTTCACCTGCAACTAACAACGCTATAAGAGGGGCTGAGGAAAAGCGGTAACATAGCCAAGAAACGGTTTGCTAGGAAGGTGAAAAGGTTAGAGGCTAACATGGCAGTTTGGGAGGCTTGATCAACAAGAGATAGGTAGCACGGCAAAGCGATAGAACGAAGCAACTAGCATAGCAATGATAGTAGTGAGATCCAAGGTGACAGTCATCTTTCCTGAAATCCCGCTAGGTTGAAGAACGAGTCCATGAAGAAGATGAAGCCAGGAAGATGAACCAAGCGTAGACGAATGAATCCTCACGATCGCAACAAAACAGGAACTAACGAGAAGGAGCACGACCGGAAAGAAGCAAACAACACGGTAAACACACAACACATAGACAAGACATGATGCTCAACCAAGTATGATGCATGACAAAGGCTATATGATGCTACTCATGGCAAGAGATGATGCATACAAGAGCAACACATCAAAGCAAGTTTAAATGAGGCCGGAAACAACATATGACAAAACCGGAAAGACCCTATATGTAAATTTAGAAATTGGTCCAGATCTGAATAAACCTTATGTTCGAGTTGTTAAACAGCAAGTTAAGATGCACCAAGATGATCTACACGAAATTCTAGTCAAGTTCCATATAAAGTTCATTTAGTTCGGAGCTACGACCTAGAAGATATGAGCAAAACAAGTTAAACATGGCATTAATGCAAAACACATCCAAACATCAATCAAACACTCTCAAAACATGGATGCAACATGATAAGATGAAACTACATGCAATTCTAAGAAAGTTTCATATAGAGCACACTCAAAACGGAGCAACGGTTCAACACATACACATGAAACAAGATATAACAACAATCTGTCCAAAACAGCAACTAGGCATGTAGCAAGCATCAAAACAATATGCTACAACACCTCAACATGAAAAAAAAGACATGGACATGATGTACAGATGAAGCATGACAAAACATGAACACTGAGCTATGTCCAGAAAACACTATAACATGCTCAAAAGGACATGACAATATTGCAAATAATAATAGTTTCACACACTGCAGAAATCACTGGACATGGCAGAAATAACATCAGGCTGCAATGTTTAGAGCTATCAAACAACATGCTACAGGAAGCTATCATGGCAAACAAAGGCATGTCATGCTATTACTAAAGACAATGAACAAAACTCCCTTACTGAACTAATTCCAAAGATCAACAGAAAAGATGGTAGCATCCATGCAAACATGGCAAATGATATGACTGATTCAGACATGGCAAGAACAACGATAAGTAGGCATGTTGGTGAGCATGTACAACTCACCACAGATCATTTCATGGAATGTGAAGTCAACCAACAGTAAGATGACATAATTATGAAGCTAAACATGGCAAGAGCAAGTTCATAGGGTGCATGGATCACTAGCAAGACACATGGCAAAACTGAACTTCATGTTAACGGGCTGAGAGCAACATTTTTTAGCAAGTTCAGAGCAAGATAACAGCATGCTACAACAGACTATAAATACAACCAGGGGCATGGATGGATAGAGCATGACATGTATAACAAAACATCCTTAGTGAACATCTCCAGATTATGCATAGAATGACTTGTAGCAGCAGGTTTACATAGCATCATGATATAGCAGTTTCAGCCTAGCAAAATAGTAACAACAAGTACCCTACTTCACAAGCTTGATGCACTCACCACAGGGCACACAAAAATACATGGATTGCACCACTATAAATATGGCATGATGTATCTCAAAATCATGTAGACATCAAGCTCATAGGATGCACACACAAAATGCAATGAAAAAGACAAAACAACAAGTTCTGTTAACAGACAGCAGTTAACATTATATAGCACTTTTGCAATGATTATTTAGGCATCAATATTAACTCAAACAAGCATGGCACAATGGAATGAAATGAGGAGCATCTCACAGTGAACATTTTGGCATATTATATGCACAAATCGGAGCAGCACACATGAAGTTATAGCATGATGAACATGGGTACATAATGCAAAAATCTTAGGGACTTGGGCAAATTTTCACCTCGCAGAAAACAGGACGGGGTGGTACAGTGGGACGAAGCGGTCCAGGGGCGGCGCGTTTGGATGGCGGGCTCAGGGTGGATCTGGACAGGGCGGTCCAGATCTGGCCGGCTCCGGCGAGGAGGCAGCAGCAGCGACCGGCGAGGTCACGGGGCGCTGGCGAGGGGACTCCGGCGACGGGGACGACCAGGGGTGTCGGGATCCGGGGTGCGGGCTCCATCCTGGCTGGATCCATGGCCACCGGGGTCGGGGCGGGTGACAGCGCTCGGAGGCGGCGGCTCCAGCGGCATGGCAGCGAAGGCGGGTGGCGGGGAGGCACCAACGATGAGGCGACGGAGGGCGACGACAGCGAGGTGCGCCGGCGGAGAAGGCGAAGGGCGCCGCGGGCGCTCAGGCGGCGGCGAGGGATCCAGGCCCGGAGGGCCGGATCTGGGGCCCACGGGCCGCACGGTGGGGAGAGGAGAGAGAGGGCGCGGGCGAGGGTGAGATGGTGGCGTGGGAGTGGCTGGCGGCGGCGGCGAAGCTGAGGTGGCGGCGCGCCACTGGTTGGAGCGATGTGGAGGCGGCGGTGTACTCGTCCGGCGGTGGGGTGGACACGTCTGGGGGCATGGAGGGGAAGAAGCTAGGGTTTGGACTGCGAGATTTTGGAGGGGAGGCACATATTTATAGGTAGAGGGAGCTAGGAGTGTCCAAATGAGGTGCCGTTTTCGCCCACACAATCACCATCAAACGACGGAGAGCATGGAGGGGGTTTGGATGGGCTCACAGGATGTGGTGAAGAGGGGCTGGGCTGCAAAGAGAGAGCGATTTCCGGCTATGCGGTTAACTGCTGGGGCATCAAACGACCTCCAAATGGAACGAAATTTGATGGGCGGTCTGCCGGTGATATACCAAGGCCACTCGGTAAACCTCGGTCCATTCTGAGAACGTTTTTTGGTGGCTCACAAAACAAGGTCTGAGAGGGGCGACGGGCGAGGGTGCGAGAGTGCCGGATCGTGAAACGAACAACGGGGAAAAAGACCGGATGCAAGTTTTGAAGACCATGAAGATGAAATGCAGATGATGACATGGCAAAATGCAACACGCAAGCAAATGACATGGCAACAATGACAAATAGCTGGGAGACACCTGGCGCATCAAATCCGGGGCGTTACACGACATGTCCCGCGACACGGAAGTAGCAACACAGAGGTCCTGCCATGTCGGTGAAGCAGCACGAAGGTCCCGCCGCGCCTTTGATGCAACATACTGGTTTGGCCACGCCGTAGAAGCAAAAGAGATGTCCCGCCGCGCCGTGAATGTAGCAGAGATGTCCCGTCACGCCATGGCGGCCTGGGAAAATGTCTCGCGGGCAGGCGATGACTCTTACAGGCACATGCATGCGATCGTCCATAGCCAGATGGATCAGATCTCTGGCTAGGCGAGGTTGCAGGACGACATGAAAGCCTCATTTGAACAGGCTACCAGCGTCATCCGGCAACTAAGGGAGGGCAATGAGAGGCTCCGGGCCGAGCGCGACCTGCTGAGGGTGAAGATCGTCTGAAGTGCAGAGCAACAGGAGGAGACCAGTGCCTTGTTGAAGAGGACCGACGTCATCGTCAAGAAACTTATGGACGAGAATGGCATGCTCCGCATCGAGCACCAAAGACTGGTGGAGGAATCCATGGATGCTCTCAAGTAGAGTCTTGAGGACACGACAGAGCTCATCGCTGCTGGCCGCGGAGACTAGTTCCCGCGGCCTACAGTAATGCATCAAGAAAGTAGAGATCAACGACCCAGATCATTGTCTTCTTTCTTCTTTTGCCCTTGTGTATTCGGGCGTAGGCGCATGTGGCTTTTTTAATTATCTTCCTAATTATGTAAGATAATTATCATCCACTATCGTCGTCCTTATATATTCATCAGTCTTGCTATAAGTCGCAGTAGATGCTATATAGGTCCGTCGGATCTTACATCAAGATCCGTGCAAAATTTTCTTTTCAGATTTTCTTTTTTCTCTCTTAAATCTCAGTCGAGTGAGACATAGCCACGCTATTAAACAGGGGCTCAGGCGCCATTAATGGAGACCTTGGGAGAGAGGTGGACGGTAGTTGGAGGTCAAAGGGCTCTCCTCCTGATAAGCACGCGCAAGGGTCTGATCGCACGCCTCCCGTACTCAAATAGCTACTCTGCCCGGCGCCTCCTAGCTAATAAAAAAAGGGGATGCGTGGCGGCACGTAAATGGTAAATAGGACGCCCATGGTTTCAATAATACGTGTGTTTCCAGTTGTAACATGACAACACTTGTTCAAAAATGACTTTGTTGATTGTTAATGTGTGCACCTTCGCAAATCGTACAACAAAATTACCACAACATGTTGGTGCCATGTCGTGACACCAAACCAAGTTTCATGATTTTCATGCGTGTTTTGGATTTACAGGAATTAAAAAAACCAAGTTTCTCAATGTTTCCAGCTAAGCCACGACGCCCAGATGTTTGAATTTAATTCCTATTTCTTGCATGGGACCTAGAAATTTACACGAGGACCTAGAAACTTTGGTGCACTGGAGCATGTGGTTGTATTTCAAATTTGAATTATGCACACAAAGGTGACACGTTCCCTCTCAGAACCACGAGCCTTCTTGAGATAAGCTCCGATTTGCAAGAAGCTTATAACAAAACTTGTTCCTATCGGGTCAATTTTTTTACCACAACATGGTAGTACCATGACATGACACCATGCTAAGTTTCATGATTTTCAGGCGTGTTTTGGATTTACAAGGATTTTTAAACCAAGTTTCTCAATGTTCTCACCCGAGCCACGATGCCCAGATGTTTGAATTTCATTCCCATTTCTTGCATGGGACCTAGAAATTCACCCGAGGACACACATGTGATTTTTCAACCAACTTTGGTGCACGGGAGCATGTGCTTGTAGTTCAAATTTGGATAATTCACATTAAATGAGCAAAAACTCAATTAATGTATAAAAAAGGCCAAATGAACCCGAAATAATTCCAAAATTTAACAGGGCACTCATGTAGTTCTATGTTGCCTCTGTAAAGAAACTCAAGGGGGGCAGCGTATATCGTTTCGCACTCAAAGGTGACACGTTCCCTCTCAGAACCATGAGCCTTCTTGAGAGAAACTCTGGTTTGCAAGAAGCTTATACTAAAACTTGTTGCTATTTGGCCAATTATTTTACCACAACATGGTAGTACCATGACATGAGACCATGCCAAGTTTCATGATTTTCACGCGTGTTTTGGATTTACAAGAATTTTGAAACCAAGTTTCTCAATGTTCTCGCCAGCCATGATGCCCGGATGTTTGAATTTCATTCCCATTTCTTGCATGGGCCTAGAAATTCACCCGAGGACACACATGTGATTTTTCAACCAACTTTGGTGCACGGGAGCATGTGCTTGTAGTTCAAATTTGAATTATGAACATTAAATGACTAGAAACTCAATTAATGTATAAAAAGGCCAAATGAACTATGAATAATTCCAAAATTTAACAGGGCACTCATGTAGTTCTATGTTGCCTCTATAAAGAAACTCAAGGGGGGGGGGGCGTATAACGTTTCACACTCAAAGGTGACACGTTCCCTCTCAGAACCACATGCCTTCTTGAGAGAACCTCCGGTTTGCAAGAAGCTTATACCAAAACTTGTTCCTATTCGGCTAATTTTTTTATCACAACATGGTAGTACCATGAAATGACACCATGCCAAGTTTCATGATTTTCAGGCGTGTTTTGGAGTTACAAGAATTTTAAAACCAAGTTTCTCAATGTTCTTGGCCGAGCCACGATGCCTAGATGTTTGAATTTCATTTCCATTTCTTGTATGGGACCTAGAAATTCACCCGAGGACACACATGTGATTTTCAACCAACTGTGGTGCACGGGAGCATGTGCTTGTAGTTCAAATATGAATTATGCACATTAAATGACCAGAAACTTAAGTAATGTATAAAAAGGCCAAACGAACCCGGAATAATTCCAAAATTTAATAGGGCACTCATGTAGTTCTATGTTGCCTCTGTAAAGTAACTCAAGGGGGGCAGCATATATCATTTTGCACTCAAAGGTGACACGTTCCCTCTCAGAACCATGAGCCTTCTTGAGAGAAGCTCCGGTTTGCAAGAAGCTTATATCAAAACTTGTTCCAAATCGGCCCAATTTTTTACCACAGCATGTTAGTGCCATGACATGAAACCATGCCAAGTTTCATGATTTCCAGGCGAGTTTTGGATTTACATGAATTTAAAAACCAAGTTTCTCGATGTTCTCAGACGAGTCACGACGCCCAGATGTTTGAATTTCATTCCCATTTCTTGCATGGGACCTAGAAATTCACCCAAGGACACACATGTGATTTTTCAACCAATTTTCGTGCACTGGAGCATGTGCTTGCAGTTCAAATTTGGATTATGCACATTAAATGTCCATAAACTCAATTAATGTATAAAAAGGCCAAACGAACCCGGAATAAGTCCAAAATTTAATAGGGCACTCATATAGTTCTATGTTGCCTCTGTAAATAAAATCAGGGGGGAGGCAGCATATATTGTTTCGCACACAAACGTGACACGTTCCCTCTCGGAACCACGGGGCTTGTTGAGAGAATCTCCGGTTTTGCAAGCTTATACCAAAACTTGTCCCAATTCTGCCAAAAATTATACATATGAAAACAGGGTTTAGATTATCCTGAACATCTTGCTACCTAGACCAATGTACTTTGATTTGAATTCAACATAAAATGGATACAAATATTTGAATTGGAGATCTTATGGTACATGTAGTTCATAGTGAAATATGATTACTGTTGTATGCATGTTTTTTGTTATCAAGATAATATTTAAATGATTGTATAACTTGACAACAATCGTATTCAAATAAGGAAAATTGATTCAAATTTAGTCCATATGGTAGACGACAATATATATGTTCATAGGGTGGAGTAAAATGTTCATATATGATGGAGGATCAAAATGTAGGACTACATCCATTATAAACCGCAAGGTCACCTAACGATATATTCGGACTCAACATAACGTGGATTCAAAATTTGAAATTTGAGATCCTGGCATTTGTAATCATAAAAAAGGGACATGACTCTTTCTTTTGGTGGGAATTGATTCGTTTTTTGTTGTTGTTGAGGGAAGTGCGAATAGATTTGGTACTGTACAGGGTAATCTTGTTCTCCCAATTTTTTTTACATTTTTCTTATAGTTTTTTCAGTGACATTTATAGCAATATAGTAAAAGGGGACGTGACTCTCTTGTGTCTTGTATGAATTGTTTTTTGTACACGTTAAGTTTGTTCTGCCGAACAAGGAATCCACGCCTTGTTATCCCGAAATTTTCAAGCTCGTGTATCTTTTGTCTCATCTGCTTTGAAACTCCCGCCTGTTCAACCCACGCCGCGCCTTGTTATCCTGAAATTTCGACACACGCGAAAACTCCCTCCTCATCCAAAATCGGTCCCGCAGCCCAGACACACGAAATCCCCCTTCTACCCCTCAGCCAGAAATGTCGGCTCGATGTCGCGGTGACACAACCGGTGGAGGTACGCTTGTAAAATACCCTACATTTTGGACAAGCGCGTCCCTAAGCCATGGCTCTGATACGCCTCCAACGTATCTATAATTTATGAAGCATTCAGCTATAATATTATCTGTTTTGGATGTTTATGGGCTTTACTAAGCACTTTTATATTATTTTTGGGACTAACCTATTAACCGAAGGCCCAGCCCAAATTGTTGTTTTCTTGCCTATTTCAGTGTTCCGAAGAAAAGGAATATCAAACGGAGTCCAAATGGAATGAAACCTTCTGGAAAGTTATTTTTGGAACGGAAGCAATCCAGGGGACTTGGAGTGCACGTAAGGGAAGCTTCGAGGTGGCCACGAGGCAGGGAGGCGCGCCCACCTCCCCTAGGCGCGCCCCCACCCTCGTGGGCCCCTCGTGGCTCCCTTGACCAACTTCTTTCGCCTATATATCTCCATATACCCTAAAAACATCGAGGAACACAATAGATCAGGAGTTCCACCGCTGCAAGCCTCTGTAGCCACCAAAAACCAATTGGGACCCTATTCCGGCACCCTGCTGGAGGGGAGATCCCTCGCCGGTGGCCATCTTCATCATCTCGGCGCTCTCCATGACGAGGAGGGAGTAGTTTACCCTCGGGGCTGAGGGTATGTACCAGTAGCTATGTGTTTGATATCTCTCTCTCTCTCTATCTCTCGTGTTCTTGACTTCGCACGATCTTGATGTATCGCGAGCTTTGCTATTATAGTTGGATCTTATGATATTTCTCCCCCTCTACTCTCTTGTAATGGATTGAGTTTTCCCTTTGAAGTTATCTTATCAGATTGAGTCTTTAAGGATTTGAGAACACTTGATGTATATCTTGTCGTGCTTATCTATGGTGACAATGGGATATTCACGTGATCTACTTGATGTATGTTTTGGTGATCAACTTGCGGGTTCAATGAACTTATGCATAGGGGTTGGCACACATTTTCGTCTTGACTCTCCGGTAGAAACTTCGGGGCACTCTTTGAAGTTCTCTGTGTTGGTTGAATAGATGAATCTAAGATTGTGTGATGCATATCATATAATCATGCCCACGGATACTTGAGGTTACAATGGAGTATCTAGGTGACATTAGGGTTTTTGTTGATTTGTGTCTTAAGGTGTTATTCTAGTACGAACTCTATGATACACTGAACGGAAAGAATAGCTTCGTGTTATCTTACTACGGACTCTTGAATAGATCGAGCAGAAAGGATAACTTTGAGGTGGTTTCGTACCCTACCATAATCTCTTCGTTTGTTCTCCGCTATTAGTGACTTTGGAGTGACTCTTTGTTGCATGTTGAGGGATAGTTATATGATCCAATTATGTTATTATTGTAGAGAGAACTTGCACTAGTGAAAGTATGAACCCTAGGCCTTGTTCCTAGCATTGCAATACCGTTTGTGCTCACTTTTACCACTTGTTACCTTGCTGTTTTTATATTTTTCAGATTACGAAAACCTATATCTACCATCCATATTGCACTTGTATCACCATCTCTTCGCCGAACTAGTGCACCTATACAATTTACCATTGTATTGGGTGTGTTGGGGACACAAGAGACTCTTTGTTATTTGGTTGCAGGGTTGTTTGAGAGAGACCATCTTCATCCTACGCCTCCCACGGATTGATAAACCTTAGGTCATCCACTTGAGGGAAATTTGCTACTGTCCTGCAAACCTCTGCACTTGGAGGCCCAACAACGTCTACGAAGAAGGTTGTGTAGTAGACATCAGGCTCCCCCTACCTTCCCCTTCATACCCCCAATTCGTGCATCGAGGCCGCCAGAACCCGCGAAACCCCACGCTCCTCCGTCGGCCTCCCGACCGCCGCCCAGCCAGAGACTCTTCCCCGATGACGTCGTCCACCGCAATAGCTCACCGTCCCTCATCCACCGCATCGGATGAGGATCCGTCGTTGATCTCGTCATCCCGCCGGATCAGCCGTCCCGTCCTCCACCTCCAAGGAGCTGCCCCGACGTTCACCTCGTCTATCACACCACCTCCATCCCCACATCACCATCTTGACCTACCCCACCGGAACCGCATCACCCTCACCAATTCCTCCGATGAAGCTGATGCCAACTCGGCGCCACCAAGGAGGTTCTGCACTCACCGCTGCATTTTATCTTTTATTCGATCTCACAGGGCTGCCGATGCTCGATACCGAGCAGCCATGGCGGGTCTCCATCGATGGCGCCATCGCTGGCCACTTCATCCACGATGTCTCTCGCCCATGTCGTTGCTTCCTCGGTGGTGACTTCCACACTGGCACTAGCTGCAGCTGCTTCGGCTCTTGCTCGCGCTGCGGCTCTGTTCTCTCTGTCGGTCGCACTGCTGCACTGCTCTTGCTTTTGTTCGTGCTACTGCTCTGCTCTGCTATTGCTATCGGTCGCGCTGCTGCTCCGCTCTTGCTCTCGTTCGTGCTGCTGCGGCTGCTGCATGATCTCTGCCAGCTATAGGAGTTGCTACTTTAGCACTCCTTCGCGGTGCTGCTGCAAGACTTGCTCTCTGCTAGTGTGTTCCCTGCTCGAGCGTCTGCTGATTTAGATCATTGCTTCTCTGCTACTAGTGTTAGAACGCCCTAAACATCTATTGCAATGCTCTGCTACTAGTTCAATCAGTTTCGACAGTAAAATTCAGTTTCGACTGTAAAGTTCAGTTTCTTCAGAGTGAACAATATTTACAGCATCTGTCGAAGCGGCCGTGGCGCGGCTAATGCGTTTTACATCTAGCACTTTTTGGTGATGTATTTTACATCATCTATTGGAGAGGACATTAGAGTCCCACTTCAGATTAACATTGTCTCTCTTGTCCTGCTTCAGCCTCACCGCCGTACACCTCACTAGAGCTGCTCCAATGACGGAACCGTCCATCACAACGCAGCAGTACCCTCGGTGCCATTTCTAGAGGCCTTAGATCTTATTCCCCGCCTCTGACAGTCACACCAGCATCACCATCCTCCACGTCCAACCCAATGATACTTAGGTTGACAAGGCTATGCCAAAGAGGTTATACACTCGTTGCATCACTTTGTTACTCTGCATTCACGTTGATCCCTCAGGGATCCTTTTCTATGGAACTGCTATGGCACTACTATTCGTGCATTTGGGTAGAAGGAGTGTAGCAAAGCAAAACTGGAGGATTTTTTCCTTTGGTGTCTCTTTCAAAGAAAAACCGTAGGAATTTTAATATCCACTTGGACGTCCTTTTCAAATTAATATGCATGAAGAACATGACTAATTGCATTACTGACATAATAAGATTCTTATTTTTTTTCATTTTCACGTGGTTTGACTTTAATTTGACCATGTTTCTCCATTCTTGTGTTCTTCCAATTCATGTGAACCAAACACCCAGGTTGACAGATATCCCATGTTTCCAAATGCTCTGTTTTGCATGTGCATTCCTATCGTATTCCTGTGTTTTTCCTGTCCCTGCGTTTATAGAATCCTCCAATTCTAAGGAGCCCTTACAGATTTACTTCATTTTCAGATAGGCGTCGAAGAAAACTCTGTGTGGTATGTTCAACTCCTGCCCTGCCGTCATCTACCCCACCTGAGGTGCACCATCGACAGAAGCGTTCACTGCAACACAGATTTCCCCTACGGACTTTGTTTCGCCGCCTCAGATCATCTTCCCCATGGCCGGCAGCCACACCAACTGCATTACCATCATCGACTGAGCAGACGAACCTGAGGACTACATAGTTCCAAAACAGAGGTCGCAGTCTTTCGTGTTTGCTTATGTTATACATCGGTTATTATTACCTGCTACTTTATCATTCAAACTTGAGTTTTAAAATGCCCGTGGGTCTCATATCGAGGCAACAACGAATGGTATCTGTCTACTATCTGGTTCATCTGGGGTCTTCTATGTGGTTCATGTTGGGTGGGCAACAAACAGTAGATGATCCATTGTCTATCTTTTTAAACTGAAGCTATAATCTACCTTCTATCACTAGTTTTGGATCTATCCACTCGTTTTCTACCATCAGTCTTGATTTCTGCATGCACCCCTTAGGCCTTACAAAATCTAACTAGTTTTTTTATTATGCATGTCAGTTATTGTACACAATCGTACTGAACATGTAGAGAAAAAGTGAGGACCGTTGCGTGGGAATATAATGTCATGCAGACGCCGCTCCATGGTGGGCAAAGTGCCCCCCCTCCCGCCATTCCAGATTGTTTTCTAGAGGAAGATAACTGTTCAGATGGGGATTCAGAGGGAGCCAAGCACTCCTATTTACCACCTGAGGTGTTTGCTCTAACCTGGCATGCTGATGTTGGTCATATCATGCATATGGCGCACATCTTATATGTCGCTTAGTTTAGATTTGCTTTGTGTGAATGCCACCTGTTTGGTTTCTATATCATACTCCCACCTGTGTGCATGCTCTAACTTGGCGGGGTTATATTGCTCATATCATGCATATCGTGCCTTGCATTGCCGTGCCATCTGCTTAGATTAGACATGCTTTGTGTGAATGCCTCCTATTTGCTTTCTATATCAGATATGTGAATTATGCAATGCCATGTTTTTCAGCTAGTTATCACATATGTGAATTATGCACTGCCGTGTAGCCAGGCATCATATATGTGAATTATCTCATGCCATATTTTTTTCATTACATATTCCATTTGTCGACAATCTATGTATATTGAACTACTCTTCATGTGTATCAGCCATTTGAGCCGGTTATGGAAAAATCAGGAGTGAAAACAAGGTCTTCGGAGCAGGCAATGGTACCTGTTGAAGCATATATCTCGATGGTTACAGGGAGCTCCTCAGAGGAGGATTCAGACACAGATGACCAGTCCTATATCCCACCTGAGGTGTATGCTCTAAGTTGCAATGTTTATATTTCTCATATCATGCATATGGTGTCTTGCATTTCTTAGTTTAGACATCATATGCACAATTTTGAATTCCATCTGCTTAGTTTAGAGATCATACGTGCGAGTGCCAGCTACTTAGTATATGAATCAATTATGTCAATTATATCATGCCATCCTGTATACTTAGACAACATGTATGTGAATTATTTCATCCCAACCTATTTTAGAAAGACATCATATAGTTTTGTCATGTCATCCTGTTTAGATACTCATCATATGTTGAATTATTCCATTATATCCTGTTAAGTTATCCATCATATATCTGAAACTGTGTCATGCTATCATGTTTAGTTAGGCATCATATATGTGAAATTGTGTCATGATGTCCTGTTTGGTTAGACAACATATATGTGAATTACCACATGTGTCTATCATACAATGTCTGTACATTCAATTTCGTTTCTTGTTTATCAGCCATTTGAATTGGAGGGGGTGATGGTAGTATCTAAGGGAGCAAAAACCCGTTCTTCACAAAAGACAGTGCTACCCGTCGATGCAGATAGAACCATGGTTGTACTGGCCCACAAACTAGCCCCACCACACATAATCGAGACTCTTCCAGATTGCACACTTACACCATTGGGCAGAGAACCAGCTATATCCCATCTAACCCCAACCCCAGCGGATAGTAACCCACTTCTAGTTGACAAAGCACCATGTCCACCACAGAGTACCCCCACACGAGCAGTTTGTAAAGCAACTGCAGTGCCCAAAGCACGAAGACCACCACAGCGAATCCAAACTCCATGTTTAAAGCAGAAGAGCAACTGTTCTCAGGTCAGATTCCGTAGCTATGGTCCATACTCCATTGCTGTTGCATTACTGTATTTACTCATACGAACTACTTTCGAATTTGAAGGATCCAACTGAAACTCCAATGGCGCAACAAGTATGTTTTAAACCTATTTCTTTAGCTGGATTGTTGTTCTAACTTCTTGCTCTATGTTGATTTTAGTTTCAATTGTATAAACAGTTATGTTCTCATGTGATGCACATTACAAGTGTTGCCAATGCTTTGTAGTTTCTCACACTTATATTCTATCTATGCTGATGTGTCTTAAAAATATATGAGTTGAACTGTGTCTCTATCTTGATTTGACAACATAAACTAGAATGATATGGACAATATAGTGATCATAGTACATAGATATATGTTTGTTTGATGCTATTATCCTGTCCACCTTACTACTGGACCACATACTACATGCTAAACCTGTGGTGTGTCTGCTTGTTTCTCTTGTAGTATGCGAATAGAATATTGGAGAAGAGCACCCCACTATGCAATGGTAGAGAAAGTAATGTAGATAAGGTCCAAGATAGTGAGACAACCCTGTTGGTCTCCAAGAAAGGTGATAAAAACAATCTTGTAGATAGTGAGAAAAGCCCATAGTCCTGCGTTGATGTAGTGTTCGGGTCACTGGCCAGTACCGCTGGCACAAGCTCTTCAAACTCGCTGCCTGAATCACTTCGGCTTCTTCAGTCTCAGCTACAAGCTGAAAGGCATCAGTCAGCTGTGCTACAGCAAGAAGCCGAAGGACTAAGGAAGTCCCTGTAGAATTCAGATGCATACTTTCTTGTGCAACAACAAGCGCTGGAGGATTTAACTGCCAAACTAGAGAAAGTTAATAAGCTTGCTAAGCATCTTGCCAGCATTATGGGTACCCAGGATATTGTTTCTTGAGTTCTTCTAAAGTGGTTTTAGTTCTGGACTTGTTTTGCTGCGATGTTTATTTGCACTGGTCGCCAACTTTGACAACCAGTGTATGTGATATGCTGCTTTGTTCCCTATATTTGCACTGGTGGCGAACTTTGATGCCCATTGGATGTAATATGTGTAATAGTCGCGATAGCCTAGCGTAAGTTGCTTGCTTATTTATTTCCTTGTTGTCTTGTTTATTTGTTTGCTTGTAGTCAGTGCTGTTCTTTTTTTGCGGTTTGCTAGTGGCCGCAATAACCTATTTTTAAAACTAGGCCATAATAACCATGGGCCACATATTTACTGTAGTGACCCTGGGCCTCCTACGGACCATAGAAACAATGGGCCTTCTACGAGGAGTAGCATCAATGGGCCTTCTATGGGTCGTATAATCGATTGGCCAAACATGGGCCAATAACAGACCACATTATGGGCCTTAAACAGGCTAGAGTTGGAACCGTCCATTCATGGGCCGACCATAACGGGCCATCGTTAATCAGCCGTATTTGATGATGCTATGAAAATGGCCCAATGGATTAACGGGCCACAAATGGGCCGACTGTAACCACGGGCTGAATTCGGCCCACAATCAGAAAAGGCCAGTAACATGCCATAAGTAACCGGATGCTGGAAATGAGCCCAAGAATAAATGGGCCCTGAGAAGGATGAAAGATAACATGGGCTTGAAACGACCCAATGGAATAATGGGCTGTTAGAGGGTATAAAGCGATATATTGTTCATTACGGGCTAGTTTCACCACGGGCCATTAATGGGCCAAGAGTTACAAAGTGCCTCATATGGGCCGAAAGACATCATGGGCCAGACATGGGCTGGAAGTTACAACGGGCTGGAATCATATTGGATGGCCCATATGATGCTACTGGGCCTAATTTGGATAGGCCGTAACGGGCCCTGGGTTAGCGGGTTGTAAATGGGCTATGTGCAAATAGGTCGTTAACAGGCTTTCCGTGGGCTGGCCCGCTATCTTTTGACCAAGTCAAATAGGCCGGCATTTTCACAGGAATAGGCCTCTGTTGGGCCGTGCCACGTGTCGATGTATCACTCGTGCATTCTATCCAATGAGTGGATGACATTTGTCCCAACGGTGAGCCAACACGTGTTTCCTCCAACCAATGATAATTTTACAATTGGAAAATCCTCATTGGTCCGGGCTATTAGCGGGTTATCGGATCCAAACCGGAACCCAATAGCTTAACGGTGTCCCGTTACGGTGGATGCCACATGTCGGTCACCCTTGACGAAAGCACTTCTATGACACGCAATTTATCGTCACGGAAGTGGACACTTCCATGATGATAATTTTGGTAATGTCATGGAACACTTCTACAACAGCACATGTATGACTATCTTGATTTTGTCATAAAATTGTCATGGATGTACATGCATGACAAAAAACGTGACCTACTGTGACAAACACGTATCATCATGGAAGTGTATTTTTTTTGTAGTGAATATAGTAGATATTACACCAATATAAATAAAGAATGAGTTCACAACAGTACTATAAGTGGTGATTTTATTTTCTTATACTAACGGATCTCATGAGATTTTCTGTTGAGTTTTGTGTTGTGAAGTTTTCAAGTTTTGGGTAAGGATTTGATGGACTATGGAATAAGGAGTGGCAAGAGCCTAAGCTTGGGGATGCCCAAGGCACCCCAAGGTAATATTCAAGGACAACCAAGAGCCTAAGCTTGGGGATGCCCTGGAAGGCATCCCCTCTTTTGTCTTCGTCTATCGGTAACTTTACTTAAGGCTATATTTTTATTCACCACATGATATGTGTTTTGCTTGGAGTGTCTTGTATGATATGAGTCTTTACTTTTTAGTTTGCCACAATCATCCTTGCTATACACACCTTTTGATTGGGACACGCATGAATCATGATTTATTAGAATACTCTATGTGCTTCACTTATATCTTTTGAGCTAGGCAATTTTGCTCTAGTGCTTCACTTGTATCTTTTTAGAGCACGGCATGGTTTTATTTTATAGAAATTGTTGAACTCTTATGCTTCACTTATATTATTTGAGAGTCTCTAAACAGCATGGTAATTTGCTTTGGTTATGAACTTAGTCCTAATATGATAGACATCCAAGAGGGATATAATAAAAACTTCCATATAAAGGCATTGAATACTATGAGATGTTTGATTCCTTATGATTGTTTTGAGATAGGAGGATGGTGATATTAGAGTCATGCTGGTGAGTTATTGTGGATTGTAGAAATACTTGTGTTGAAGTTTGTGATTCCCGTAGCATGCATGTATGGTGAACTATTATGTAACGAAGTTGGAGCATGATTTATTTATTAATTGTCTTCCTTATGAGTGGCGGCCGGGGATGAGCGATGGTATTTTCCTACCAATCTATCCCCCTAGGAGCATGTGCGTAGTACTTTGTTTTGATGACTAATAGATTTTTGCAATAAGTATGTGAGTTCTTTATGACTAATCTTGAGTCCATGGATTACACACACTCTCACCCTTCCACCGTTGCTAGCCTTTCTTGGGCCACACAACTTTCACCGGTACCATACACCCACCTTATACCTTCCTCAAAACAGCCACCATACCTAACTATTATGGCATTTCCATAGCCATTCCGAGATATATTACCATGCAACTTTCCACCGTTCCATTATTATGACAATTCGTCATTGTCATATTGCTTTGCATGATCATGTAATTGACATAGTATTTCTGGCGAATCCACCATTCATAATTTTTTATACATGCCACTCTTGAGTCGTTGCACATCCCGGTACACCGCCGGAGGCATTCATATAGAGTCATATTTTGTTCTAAGTATCGAGTTGTAATTCTTGAGTTGTAAGTAAATAAAAGTGTGATGATCATCATTATTAGAGCATTGTCCCATGTGAGAAAAACAATAAAAGAGGCCAAAGAAGCCAACAAAAAAACATGGCAAATAAGCCAAACAAAAAATTAGAGAAAAGAGAGAAGGGGCAATGTTACTATCCTTTTTCCACACATGTGCTTCAAAGTAGCGCCATGATCTTCATGATACAGAGTCTCCTATGTTGTCGCTTTCATATACTAGTGGGAATTATTCATTATCGAACTTGGCTTGTATATTCCAATGACGGGCTTCCTCAAATTGCCCTAGGTCTTCATGAGCAAGCAAGTTGGATGCACACTGATGTCTACTATGCAACCTTCTTCTTGTAGACTCGTGTTGGGCCTCCAAGCGCAGAGTTTTGTAGGACAGTAGAAAATTTCCCTTAAGTGTATGACCTAAGGTTTATCAATCCGTGGGAGGCGTAGGATGAAGATGGTCTCTCTCAAACAACCCTGTAACCAAATAACAAAGAGTCTCATGTGTCCCCGACACACCAAATACAAGGGTAAACTATATAGGTGCACTAGTTCGGCGACGAGATGGTGATACAAGTGCAATATGGATAGTAGATATAGGTTTTGTAATCTGAAATATAAAAACAGCAAGGTAACTAGTAACAAAAACAAGCAAAAAGGGTATTGCAATTTTTCGAAACAAGGCCTAGGGCTCATACTTTCACTAGTGCAAGTTGTCTCAACAATCATAACATAATTAGATCATATAACAATCCCTCAATGTGCAGCAAAGAGTCACTCCAAAGTTACTAATAGCGGAGAACAAATGAAGAGATTATTGTAGGGTATGCAACCACCTCAAAGTTATTCTTTCTCATCGATCTATTGGGCTATTCCTATAAGTGTCACAAACAGCCCTAGAGTTCGTACTAAAATAACACCTTAATACACACATCAACAGAAACCCTATTGTCACCTAGATACTCCAGTGTCACCACAAGTATCCGCGGGTTTGATTATACGATATGCATCACACAATCTCAGATTCATCTATTCAAACCAACACAAAGAACTTCAAAGAGTGCCCAAAGTTTCTATCGGAGAGTCAAGACGAAAAAATGTGCCAACCCCTATGCATAAGTTCGCAAGGTCACAGAACCCGCAAGTTGATAACCAAAACATACATCAAGTAGATCACATGAATATCCCATTGTCACCACTAATAAGCACATGCAAGACATACATCAAGTGTTCTCAAATCCTTAAAGACTTAAGCTGATAAGTTAACTTCAAAGGGAAAACTCAATCCATTACAAGAAGGTGGAGGGGGAGAAATATCATAATATCCAACTATAATTGCAAAGCTCGCGGTACATCAAGATCGTGCCGAATCAACAACACTAGAGAGAGAGAGAGATCAAACACATAGCTACTGTTACGAACCCTCAGCCCCGAGGGTGAACTACTCCCTCCTCGTCATGGAGAGCACCAGGATGATGAAGATGGCCACGGGTGATGATTTCCCCCTCTGACAGGGTGCCAAAACAGGGCCTCGATTGGTTCTTTGTGGCTACAGAGGCTTGCGGTGGCGGAACTCCCAATCTTTGTTCTGTTCTGGAGGTTTTGTGATAGATAAGAGGTGTTGGTGTTGGAAATATGCCCTAGAGGCAATAATAAAAGGATTATTATTATATTTCCTTGTTCATGATAATTGTACTTTATTCATGCTATAATTTTATTATCCGGAAATTGTAATACACGTGTGAATACATAGACCACAATATGTCCCTAGTGAGCCTCTAGTTGACTAGCTCGTTGATCAACAGATAGTCATGGTTTCCTGACTATGGACATTTGATGTCATTGATAACGGGATCACATCATTAGGAGAATGATGTGATGGACAAGACCCAATCCTAAGCATAGCACAAGATCGTGTAGTTCGTTTTGCTAGAGCTTTTCCAATGTCAAGTATCCTTTCCTTAGACCATGAGATCGTGGAACTCCCGGATACCATAGGAGTGCTTTGGGTGTACCAAACATCACAACGTAACTGGGTGACTATAAAGGTGCACTACAGGTATCTCCGAAAGTGTCTGTTGGGTTGACACGGATCGAGACTGGGATTTGTCACTCCGTATGACGGAGAGGTATCTCTGGGCCCACTCGGTAATGCATCATCATAATGAGCTCAAAGTAACCAAGTGTCTGGTCACGGGATCATGCATTACAGTACGAGTAAAGTGACTTGCCGGTAATGAGATTGAACGAGGTATTGGGATACCGACGATCGAATCTCGGGCAAGTAACGTATCGATTGACGAAGGGAATTGTATACGGGGTTGCTTGAATCCTCGACATCGTGGTTCATCTGATGAGATCATCGAGGAGCATGTGGGAGCCAACATGGGTATCCAGATCCCGCTGTTGGTTATTGATCGGAGAGCAGTCTCGGTCATGTCTGCCTGTCTCCCGAACCCGTAGGGTCTACACACTTAAGGTTCGGTGATGCTAGGGTTGTAAAGATATTAGTATGCAGCAAACCGAAAGTCGTTCGGAGTCCTGGATGAGATCCCGGACATCACGAGGAGTTCCGGAATGCTCCGGAGGTAAAGAATTATATATGGGAAGTCGAGTTTCGGCCATCGGGAAAGTTTCGGGGTTCACCGGTATTGTACCGGGACCACCAGAAGGGTCCCAGGGGTCCACCGGGTGGGGCCACCCATCCCGGAGGGCCCCATGGGCTGAATTGGGAGGGGAACCAGCCCCTGGTGGGCTGGTGCGCCTAGGGTTGGGAACCCTAGGGGAGGGGGCACCTCCACTTGCCTTGGTGGGCAAGTTTCCCCCCTTGGCCGGCGCCCCCCCTAGGTGATCCCATCTCCTAGGGCCGGCGCCCCCCTGGGGTCCCTATATAAAGAGGGGGGGGGGGTGGGAGGGCAGCCGCACCCTGACACCTGGCGCCTCCCTTCCCCCCTTGCTACACCTCTCCCTCCCGCAAGCACTTGGCGAAGCCCTGCCGAAATCCTGCTGCATCCACCACCACGCCGTCGTGCTGCTGGATATTCATCAACCTCTCCTCCCCCCTTGCTGGATCAAGAAGGAGGAGACGTCACGCTAACCGTACGTGTGTTGAATGCGGAGGTGCCGTCCGTTCGGCGCTAGGATTTCTGGTGATTTGGATCACGATGAGTACGACTCCCTCAACCCCGTTCTCTTGAACGCTTCCGCTCGCGATCTACAAGGGTATGTAGATGCACTCCTCTCTCTCGTTGCTAGATGAACTCATAGATTGATCTTGGTGAACGTAGGAATTTTTTTATTTTATGCAACGTTCCCCAACAGTGGCATCATGAGCTATGTCTATGCGTAGTTCTCTATTGCACGAGTAGAACACAAATCTGTTGTGGGTGTACATGTTGTCAACTTTCTTGCCACTACTAGTCTTATTTTGCTTCAGCGGTATTGTGGGATGAAGCAGCCCGGACCGACCTTACACGTACGCTTACGTGAGACAGGTTCCACCGACTGACATGCACTAGTTGCATAAGGTGGCTAGCGGGTGTCTGTCTCTCCCACTTTAGTTGGAGCGGATTCGATGAAAAGGGTCCTTATGAAGGGTAAATAGAAGTTGACAAATCACGTTGTGGTTATTCGTAGGTAAGAAAACATTCTTGCTAGAACCCTATTGCAGCCACGTAAAAGATGCAACAACAATTGGAGGACGTCTAACTTGTTTTTGCAGCAATTGCTTTGTGATGTGATATGGCCAAAAGTTGTGATGAATGATGAATGATATATTGTGATGTATAAGATAATGTTCTTGTAATAGGAATCACGACTTGCATGTCGATGAGTATGACAACCGGCAGGAGCCATAGGAGTTGTCTTAATTTTTGTATGACCTGCGTGTCAATGATTTAACGCCATGTAATTACTTTACTTTATTGCTAAACCGTTAGCCATAGTATTAGAAGTAATAGTTGGCGAGAAACTTCATGGAGACACGATGATGGAGATCATGATGATGGAGATCATGGTGTCATTTCGGTGACGAAGATGATCATGGAGCCCCGAAGATGGAGATCAAAGGAGCTATATGATATTGGCCATATCATGTTACTACTATTTAATTGCATGTGATGTTTATTATGTTTATGCATCTTGTTTACTTAGAATGACGGTAGTAAATAAGATGATCCCTCATAATAATTTCAAGAAAGTGTCCCCCCTAACTGTGCGCCGTTGCTAAAGTTCGTCGTTTCGAAGCACCACGTGATGATCGGGTGTGCTAGATTCCTACGTTCACATACAACGGGTGTAAGAAAGTTTTACACATGCAAAAACACTTAGGTTAACTTGACGAGCCTAGCATGTACAGACATGGCCTCGGAACACAGAGACCGAAAGGTCGAACATGAGTCGTATGGTAGATACGATCAACATGGAGATGTTCACCGATGATGACTAGTCCGTCTCACGTGATGATCGGACACGGCCTAGTCGACTCGGATCATGTAACACTTAGATGACTAGAGGGATGTCAAATCTGAGTGGGAGTTCATTAAATAATTTGATTAGATGAACTTAATTATCATGAACTTAGTCTAAAATCTTTGCAAAAATGTCTTGTAGATCAAATGGCCAACGCTCATGTCAACATGAACTTCAACGCGTTCCTAGAGAAAACCAAGCTGAAAGATGATGGCAGCAACTATACGGACTGGGTCCGGAACCTGAGGATCATCCTCATAGCTGCCAAGAAAGCATATGTCCTAGAAGGACCGCTAGGTGAAGCACCCATCCCAGAAAACCAAGACGTTATGAACACTTGGGAGTCACGTGCTGATGATTACTCCCTCGTTCAGTGCGGCATGCTTTACAGCTTAGAACCGGGGCTCCAAAAGCGTTTTGAGCAACATGGAGCATATGAGATGTTCGAGGAGCTGAAAATGGTTTTCCAAGCTCACGCCCGGGTCGAGAGACATGAAGTCTCCGACAAGTTCTATAGTTTTAAGATGGAGGAAAATAGTTCTGTCAGTGAGCACATACTCAAAATGTCTGGGTTGCACAACCGCCTGTCCCAGCTGGACATTAACCTCCCGGACGAGGCGGTCATTGACAGAATCCTTCAGTCGCTCCCACTGAGCTACAAGAGCTTTGTGATGAACTACAATATGCAGGGGATGGTGAAAACTATTCCTGAAGTATTTTCAATGCTGAAGTCGGCAGAGGTAGAAATCAAGAAAGAACATCAAGTGTTGATGGTCAATAAAACCACCAAGTTCAAGAAGGGCAAGGGTAAGAAGAACTTCAAGAAGGACGGAAAGGATGTTGCCGCACCCGGTAAGCCAGTTGCCGGGAAGAAGTCAAAGAATGGACCCAAACCTGAGTCTGAGTGCTTTTATTGCAAAGGGAAGGGTCACTGGAAGCGGAACTGCCCCAAATACTTAGCGGACAAGAAGGCCGGCAACACTAAAGGTATATGTGATATACATGTAATTGATGTGTACCTTACTAGTACTCGTAGTAACTCCTGGGTATTTGATACCGGTGCCGTTGCTCATATTTGTAACTCACAGCAGGAGCTGCGGAATAAGCGGAGACTAGCGAAGGACAAGGTGACGATGCGCGTCGGAATGGTTCCCAGGTCGATGTGATCGCCGTCGGCACGCTGCCTCTACATTTACCCACGGGATTAGTTAAACCTCAATAATTGTTATTTAGTGCCAAGTTTGAGGATGAACATTGTATTTGGATCTCGTTTAATACGAGATGGCTACTCATTTAAATCCAAGAATAATGGTTGTTCTATTTATATGAGAGATATGTTTTATGGTCATGCCCCGATGGTCAATGGTTATATGAGAAATATGCCCTAGAGGCAATAATAAAAGGATTATTATTATATTTCCTTGTTCATGATAATTGTCTTTTATTCATGCTATAATTGTATTATCTGGAAATCATAATACACGTGTGAATACATAGACCACAATATGTCCCTAGTGAGCCTCTAGTTGACTAGCTCGTTGATCAACAGATAGTCATGGTTTCCTGACTATGGGCATTGGATGTCATTGATAACGGGATCACATCATTAGGAGAATGATGTGATGGACAAGACCCAATCCTAAGCATAGCACAAGATCGTGTAGTTCGTTTTGCTAGAGCTTTTCCAATGTCAAGTATCCTTTCCTTAGACCATGAGATCGTGGAACTCCCGGATACCATAGGAGTGCTTCGGGTGTACCAAACGTCACAACATAACTGGGTGACTATAAAGGTGCACTACAGGTATCTCCGAAAGTGTCTGTTGGGTTGACACGGATCAAGACTGGGATTTGTCACTCTGTATGACGGAGAGGTATCTCTGGGCCCACTCGGTAATGCATCATCATAATGAGCTCAAAGTGGCCAAGTGTCTGGTCACGGGGTCATGCATTATAGTACGAGTAAAGTGACTTGCCGGTAACGAGATTGAACGAGGTATTGGGATACCGACAATCGAATCTCGGGCAAGTAACGCACCGATTGACAAAGGGAATTGTATAGGGGGTTGCTTGAATCCTCGACATCGTGGTTCATCCGATGAGATCATCGAGGAGCATGTGGGAGCCAACATGGGTATCCAGATCCCGCTGTTGGTTATTGACCGGAGAGCAGTCTCGGTCATGTCTGCCTGTCTCCCGAACCCGTAGGGTCTACACACTTAAGGTTTGGTGATGCTAGGGTTGTAAAGATATTAGTATGCAGCAATCCGGAAGTTGTTCGTAGTCCCGGATGAGATCCCGAATGTCACGAGGAGTTCCGGAATGGTCCGGAGGTAAAGAATTATATATGGGAAGTCGAGTTTCGGCCATCGGGAAAGTTTCGGGGTTCACCGGTATTGTACCGGGACCACCGGAAGGGTCCCGGGGTCCACCGGGTGGGGCCACCCATCCCGGAGGGCCCCATGGGCTGAAGTGGGTGGGGAGCCAGCCCCTGGTGGGCTGGTGCGCCCCCCTGGGCCCCCTCTGCGCCTAGGGTTGGGAACCCTAGGGGAGGGGGCGCCTCCACTTGCCTTGGGGGGCAAGTTTCCCCCCTTGGCCGCCGCCCCCCCTAGGAGATCCCATCTCCTAGGGCCGGTGCCCCCTGGGGTCCCTATATAAAGAGGGGGGGGGGGTGGGTGGGCAGCCGCACCCTGACACCTGGCGCCTCCCTTCCCCCCTTGCTACACCTCTCCCTCCTGCAAGCACTTGGCGAAGCCCTGCCGGAATCCTGCTGCATCCACCACCATGCCGTCGTGTTGCTGGATCTTCATCAACCTCTCCTTCCCCCTTGCTGGATCAAGAAGGAGGAGACGTCACACTGACCGTACATGTGTTGAACGCGGAGGTGCCGTCCGTTCGGCGCTAGGATCTCCGGTGATTTGGATCACGACGAGTACGACTCCCTCAACCCCGTTCTCTTGAACGCTTCCGCTCGCGATCTACAAGGGTATGTAGATGCACTCCTCTCTTTCGTTGCTAGATGAACTCATAGATTGATCTTGGTGAACGTCGGAATTTTTTTATTTTATGCAACATTCCCCAATAGTTGGCGTCGAGAACAAGTTAGGGGAGTCCATGAGGGGCTGATACGTCTCCAGTGTATCTACTTTTCCTAATGCTTTTCCTCTTGTTTTGGACTCTAATTTGCATGATTTGAATGAAACTAACCCCAGACTGATGCTTTTTTCAGCAGAACTACCATGGTGTTGTTTTTGTGTAGAAATAAAAGTTCTCGGAATGGAACAAAATTTTGCAAGGATTTTTTATACAATAAATATGAATTTCTGGAGCCAAGATTCACCTAAGAGGGGCACCTGGGTGGGCACAACCCACCAGGGTGCACCCCCCTCTCCTGGCGCGCCCAGGTGGGTTGTCCCCACCCAGTGGCTCCGCAGACCCTAAAACCAACGCTATAAAATCCTATTTTTCTAGAAAAAAAATCAGGGAAAAAGAATTATCGCGATCCACGAGACGGAGCTGCCGTCACCTCCTCTTCTTCATCAGGAGGTTAGATATGGAGTCCGTTTGGGGCTCCGGAGAGGGGATCTTCATTCTTCGTCATCACCAGATGCTCCCCACCGGGAGTGAGTAATTCCTTCATAGGCTCGCTGGTCTGTGAGGAGTTGGATGAGTTTCATCATGTAATCGAGTTAATTTTGTTAGGGCTTGATCCCTAGTATCCACTATGTTCTTAGATTGATGTTATTATGACTTTGCCATGCTTAATGCTTGTCACTTTGGGCCCGGGTGCCATGATTTCAGATCTGAACCGTTTATGTTATCACCATTATATCCATGTTCCAGATCTGATCTTCCAAGTTATAGTCACCTACTACGTGTTATGATCCGACAAACCCAGAGTGACAATAGTCGGGACCACTCCCGGTGATGACCGTAGTTTGAGGAGTTCATGTATTCACTATGTGTTAATGCTTTGTTCTAGTTCTCTATTAAAAGGAGGCCTTAATATCCCTTAGTTTCTAATATGGACCCTACTGCCACGGGAGGGTAGGACAAAAGATGTCATGCAAGTTCTTTCCATAAGCACGTATGACTATTTACAAAATATATGCCTACATTATATTGACGAACCGGAGCTAGTGTCGTATCTCCCTAGGTTATAATTGTCTCATGATGAATATCATCCAACAAGTCACCGATCCAATGCCTACAAATTATCTTATATTGTTCGTGCTAAGTTACTACTGCTATCATCACTCTTACACTTGCTACAAAACTACTGCTATCACTGTTACTGTTACTATTGCTGCCGCTACTATTATCAAAACTATCATATTACTTTGCTACTGATCACTAGGTGTGGTTGAATTAACAACTTAGCTGCTAATACCCTCAAATATTCTTTGGCTCCCCTTGTCGAATCTATAAATTTGGGTTGAATACTCTACCCTCGAAAACTGTTGTAATCCCCTATACTTGTGGGTTATCAAGACCTTTTTTGGCGCCGTTACTGGGTAGCATAGCTATATTTGTTGATTCACTTGGGATTATTATCAATTTATCACTATGAAGAATCTGAAGGATGCTAAGACTAAGATTTTTCTGTCTAGTACGAGGGGAGGTAAGAAACTGCAATCCAGTTCTGCTTTAGATTCACCTTAAGTAAACTTGCAACACCACCACATGCTATTAATTCTGATATGTCACAAGTTATTGATGATGCTACTTCTGCTATGGATAATGCTTATGATGATGCTAGTACCTTGCTTGATAATTATGATCTACCACTTGGTGATTTTCTTGATAAACAAATTGCTAGAATAATACAACATGATGTCGTTGAATCTGATGATGAGCTTGATACTGAAACTTCTGAAACACCTGCTAGAACTAGCCTTCATAGATATGAATTGCCTTAGGTACCGGAAGGTTATGTTATGAATGAGGAGACAACTAGAGATATTCTTGCTTGTAGGGATAGAGATGATCTAGAGAAATTATTATGCAAGTATAAAGAAAAATCTCTGAATGCTAGAATGAAATATGATCCTAAGTTTTCTACTTCACCCATATTTATTGATGACAAGGATTATAAATTCTCTGTCGACCCAAAGTTAATTAGTTTGGTTGAATCTGATCCTTTTCATGGTTATGAAACTGAAACTATTGTGGCACATCTTACGAAGTTGAATGATATAGCCACCCTTTTTACTCATGATGAGAAGACTCGCTACTACTTTATTCTTCAATTATTTCCTTTCTCATTAAAGGGTGATGCTAAACCTTGGTATAATACTCTTGCTCCTGGTTGTGTGCGTAGTCCCTAGGATATGATTTATTTTGTGAGAACCTGGAATTAACTCCTAGACCCTCCTGTGTATATTCGTCAGTCCAGGATCAAGATGATGACACAGTGAAATGGTATCATTGCACAATACGTAAATGTATTACAACTTTAATAAATCTCTCCATAAGGCATACATAGAGAAATGTCTCATGAAATTTATTACAATCAGAAAATAACATAAAGTACAATGCGTAGCGACTCCATCTCTGCCACAAGCAGTCGATGTAGTCCACGTGACCTCAGTCCTACGGATCGCCATAGTCGTCATAGTCATCACCTTCGTCTTCATGGAACTCTGTTGTCAACAAAATTATTGCCATGAGTACATTATGTACTCAACATGCCTCCCTTGAGGAAGGACCTAATAGCTACATGTGGCTTCAACAGAAGGCTGTATGGCTCATTTGCATAAAAGCTAATTTTGTTTCAAAAATATAGCAGTTGAATAAAAGCAGTTTTGATCTCCAGAATAACTTTCATCAAAGTGAGGATCCTCAGTCAACTCACACTCTTCATAGGTTCCAAGAATAGGGGCAAAGAGGGAATAAGAAAGACAGGTCCCGTATGTCATGAAAGATTCATGTGTCGTCCATGACCGTGGACACGGCTATTCGAATAGTTTTACACTATGCAGAGGTTGTACACTTTACCCACACGACACTATCTCAACTTGTTGCCACCAGTGGCCGCTGGCGTAATACACCATTTGGTATACCGGTAGGGAGATTGTGACGAGGTCGTTCATTAGACCAAGCTTACTATGCCAATCCCACTAGGTTTCAACATGGAAGTAACCGCAATTCACAGTCCGGGCCCCCCTTTTGTGCAAGGATACTCCTCGCAAGGCAGCTATCCCATATGCGGTACGGCGATGACGACAATAAGAGTGAACTAACTAATTAACCAAGCCAGTGCCAATATATCATGTGGTTGTACTATTATCACAATCTTCAAATCCAAGACTTATTAGGCCTCATGCGGCACGAACGAATGATTGCCCCCTTCAACTCGTGAAGGGCGGCCAATCGCTACTCCAATCCTTGATTCAGCTGTCGCCCGCACCAGTATTCAGATGGTAAGTTTCACCCAGAGTAGAAGAAGATAGAGAGGGTCAACAAGGGCCAACTGGCCTAGCTCAGCATTAAGTTTCAACTGTCAATGAATCAGATGTCATTCAACAAAGCACCTATGGGATGATAAGCATGGCTAAGCATTTCTACTCTACCAGAATTATACACTTCTAATCAGGTGTCAAGTAAATGGGCGACAAGCGGATTAGGGTAATGTGACAACGGACACACTAGCTACGGGAATTAAAATAGCATGCATATAGTAACCATTAAACACAATGCAATTTTGTAAAAATAGGATAAGTATGATCAAAGAAGGAGGCATGCCTTTGTGTTGAGTCCTTCTTCAGTAACTTGTTATGTCCATGTCCAACATCGATATCGTCACTCCCTACTCGTCGGAACGATAGCAAAAGACAAACAATAAATACCAAAGAAAAAGTAAATCCAAATAACATCCAAAACAATTTAAGAGTGGACAGATATCAAGGTATTGATCAAGCGAAATGAGGTAGAATGATTGGGATGTAAAAGGGAGGATTCATTGAAGCGACATGGTTTAGGTTGACACAGCTAAGGAGGGTCGGCGATCAAGACTAATGGTTTGATACGAATTATGCTACTAAACACTAGTAATGCCCACTACACATCATGACTAATAATGTAGGAAACTACCATATAGCAAACACAATGACATCATAGCACATGGAATGGAACCATCTTATGCATTTAACCACACAATTACAACATGACATGATGAAGGTAAAAGTTAACCACTAATAAATATTTAGATGGAATCTGAATATTTATAATGGTCAATAGCAGTCAAACATATAGATCAACTATATAATAATCCAAAGACAATAGTTCCATAAGACAAACAAACAAACATCGCAAACATACTAGTTAAGCAACCAAACATCATTCAAGAACATGACTAGAGTTTGATCTAAGTTAGGTCCTTAAGAAATAGTAAACCTTATCAATCCAATATCACAAACAAAGCATATGTCAACTAATACAAACAAGTTAAACATCACATCAAATAAATAACAGTTGTCCTACACATGATGTGATAAGACATGCTAAAGTAACCTCATCCTACCACAAAAAAAACATGGCATTCTAAGAGTAACAATTAACCACACCCAAATATTTAGACGCTTCTAAATATTTACAATGGTTAACATCAAGAAGAATTAAACATCAATCATAGAAACTATTAGCAACCATGTCAACATCAAGCAGAGTCAACCCAATACTATGGCAAAAGCTAGTTAAACAACTAATAACAAGACACATATCAAACAAGTCATGTGATTGTAGAATCATAGAAAAGTCTTAACTAGTAGCACACCATCAAACATGTAAAAAAATGTATAAAACATATGAGTTAGCATGAGAAGATACTAAACTAGACATGGTCTTACTACTAAAGAACAACTAACACCAATAACCACTAGTAGTTGTAATATCACCACAACGCAACTCAACTAACATGAAAGTTAAACTATTATATGCGATGAACTATTTGCAATATGTATAAAACACCCATAATACTAACGTGAGACAAGTCAATCATATAAGAGCAACACAATTATAACTATAACACACGGAACATCATAAGACATGAATGGTCACTTGCATGAAATATGTCTAGGCATATACAATGTAACTACACACTATGCTACCAATACCATACACTCACAATAACAACCTAACTTAGTTGATATACAGTAACCAAATATCAAGCATGTTATTAGCACACAACATTATTATGCTAATTGCGACTTATAAGCACAAGGGATAAATCATACTAAGCAAGTAATCATCAAGGCCATTGCATCAATGAATCAAGTGATGAAATATCGAAGCATGAATAACAGAAATGGCATGCATTTGCTATCTAGTACAACTTACACTTGCACCAACATAGGACACTCAACTAGGCATGATTCAATACACGATTGCTATACCCACACTATGCAATCTAGTTACAAAATTGAACATCATGACATGGTATTGATAAGGCAAGAAGTTATCCAATAAAAAAATGTACGATACCAACAAACTACTATGATGTAAATCTACCATGTAAGGGTTAACCATATGCAATCATATAGTAGTACATACTAACAATGCTATTACACATGGGCATACAATAAAGATTGAATTTGACTCCGAGCAAATCCTAACATGGCATGTCTTCACTAAGCATGCATAGTTACCATGCTAGGTAAATGAAACACTTAGAATAAATTAAAATAAGTGATAACATAAGTTCTATGCCATAAGAATAAACTATATATGGGAATACAACATGACATAAAACAACCAGTCATGAAATCTTGCATAGCAAACATCTATAACAAGACATTTCATTTAATATCGAGCATAATGAAAATTATACAAAACACACAAAATAATACAACTCAACTATACTAGACATGTCATGACTAAATGATAATCGACCATGAAAAATATTTAGATAATTCTAAATATTTGTAATGGTTAACCAACAAGTAACTATATGCAACAACCATCGATTAACCTTGGCTTTGTTTAGCTTATAGCAACTCTGAAACAACATCACTCTACTCTAAAGTCTAATGTAACATACCATGCTAATGACAACTAGCATGAAGAAACTAGATAACACATATAATTTAGATAAAAAATAACCTACAACATGGCATGACATCAAAACTATACAACACGCATGCATCTTGATTGAGAACGGATATATGGAACATATTGTAATATATCGCCATGCTAAACAAAACTACATTAAATAAAAACATGAATTATTCTATGAAATTATACACATGGCGAACTTTCATGAAATTGTGTACGCATGCACAACATGACTACATGATGTATATAAAAAACATGAGATAGCGTACAAAAAAATAATAATTCCTTACAATAAGCGTACACATTGTAAAAATTCACGAACTTGTACATAGGCATATCATACAACTACGTACCACACGAAAGAAAATATCAACATGAAATAACGTGTTGAACAATTATTAAATAATTGTAACCGGTAAACAAATAAATCTACCAAGTCATATGTCACAACAAAATTATGAGGGACATATCACGAACATATGGATATATCATATTACACAAATATCATAGAACTAGAAAGCCCTTGTATGCTAGGAAAAGAAAAAATGACTAGATATATCTATTCTATCATTCACAAGATAAACCAACCATCTAACTCCACCTTGGGATTACTATGGACATGAGAAACAAATCATATGTTGTACACAAGAACATCCGAGGAACTAAAAAGTACGCGGACATGTCAATGGAATCCATTCATGCATCGGCGCGAGCAACAACCGATATAGGAATTTGGCAGATGCTCACCGAGTTGGACGGTACGGTGCGATGAACTTGACGAATAGTATACGCGGACATGCGGAATTCTTCGTGTGTGGTTGAGGGATTGCGTTCTTTCTTCTCTGAATGGATTCATGGCGTGGAGGAGAATCTTCTGGCGCAAGGGTACGGACGGGGATGGCCTCCTTCATTGGGTCGAACACCGGGGTCCATGGAGCACCGTTTCTTTGCAGAGTGTTTTGGAGAGAACAAGGAAGGGAGGGGCAAGAGAAGAGGGGCTGGTTGGGAGAGAAAGGAAGTAGAGAGAAATAGGCAGGGAGGAGGAATTAAAGGAAGGGCATCAGTTAACTTGAGTGGTGGCTGAACTTACCTGAAGGAGAGGAGGCGCTCGCTAGGAGAGCTGGGAGTTAGGCCCAGTTCGGCTAGGCCAAAGTGGGAGAGAAAGAAAAAAAATAAAAGTTGGCCTTTGGCCCATTCGTGTTGAGAGAACAGGGAATAGAAAAATAAAGTTTTTGTAGAATGGGCTTAGAAAATTTGGCCTAGAGTTTAACAGATGGAAAAGAATTGACTTCTCTTTTTGGAAAATATAGAGAACTAATAGAAGCGGAAACAGATATCAAACAATCCAAAAAATCCGCGAAAATGCAGACTCACATGTTTAAATGTGTTGAAGACAAAGGACAAAACCAAACTAGAAGAAAAGAACAAAACTCAAATTTAATTTAAGTTTGCATTAGGTCAAATAAAATCCTCCAAATTATAAAATTCCAATTTAAGCTTGTTAACAAATAAAATAAATGAAATTTTCTCGCCCTGATTTTTGGAAAACTTTTTCTTGAACATTCCGAGAATCGGGATGTTACATATTTCTTCTCTGAAAAATATTTCCCTGCTCATAAGAAACAAGTTGATGTACGGGAAATATTTAACTTTGTGCAAACTAAAGAAGAGAGTCTCCCACAAGCTTGGGGGAAGATTTGCCAATTACTTAATGCTTTGCCTGATCATCCTCTTAAGAAAAATGAAATACTTGATATCTTCTATAATGGACTAACCGATGCTTCTAAGGATTTCGTAGATAGTTGTGCTGGTTGTGTTTTCAGGGAACAAACTGTTGGGCAAGCTGAAGAATTATTGAATAACATATTGAAAAATTATGATGATTGGACTCTTCCTGAACCACCGGCTAAACCCACTCCGAAGAAGAGGGGTATATCATATCTTAGTCCTAAAAATATGCAAGAGACAAAGAAATCTATGAAGGAAAAAGGTATTAAAGATGAGGATGTTAAAAATTTACCTCCTATTGAAGAAATACATGGGCTTAATACACCACCACTGCCTAAGGTGGTAGAGGTAAATTCTCTAATGAAGTTCAATGATAATGACAATCCTCACAATATGCACCCTAGCCAATGTCTTTATGAGTTTGAAAACTACATTAGAAAACAAGATCACTTCAATGCAAATGTTATGAAACAATTGAAATATAATTTTGATATGATTGCTCGGTTGAGTGACTTGTTATTTAGAGTCTCAAATGATGTTAGAGGTGTTGGAAATCATATTTCTATGGTTCAAACTCAGTTAGAACAAGTTGCTAAATCTCAAAGAGTGTTTCTAGATGAAATGAATAATAATAAACATGACTTTGCTGTTAGAGTTGCAACTAGAGGAGGTAAAATGACTTAGGAACCACTTTATCCCGAGGGACACCCAAAAAGAATAGAACAAGATTCACAAAGAGTTAACACTAATGCACCTAGTCCTTCTAGAAAGAAAAAGAAGAAGAAAAATGATAGGACTTTGCACGCTTCTAGTGAACGTGAAATAGAAAACCCTCCTGACAATGATAATGAAACTTCTATCTCTGATGTTGAAACTTAGTCTGGTAATGAACACTCACCTTATGATAAAGAAAAATATAATGATGATGTTCATGAAGATGATCAAACAAATAATAAGGAACCAGACAATGATGTTGAGATAGAACCACCTGTTGATCTTGATAACCCATGACCTAAAAATAAAAGATATGATAAAAGAGACTTTGTGGCTAGAAAACACGATAAAGAAAGAGAACTGTGGGTTCAAAAACCTATGCCCTTTCCACATAAGTCAACTAAAAAGAAAGATGATGAAGAATTTGAATGCTTTGCTGAAATGATGAGGCCAGTCTTTTTGCGTACTCGCTTGACTGATATCTCGAAAATGCCTCCTTATGCAAAGTATATGAAAGACATCATCACTAACAAGAAAAAAAATACCGGAAGCTGAAATCTCCACTATGCTTGCTAATTATACTTTTAAATATAAAGTACGTAAAAAAACTTGGAGATCCGGGAATACCAACTATACCTTGCTCCATCAAAAAGAATTATGTGAAAACTGCTTTGTGTGATATAGGGGCTGGTGTTAGTGTTATGCCTTTATCTTTATATAAAAGACTTGATTTGAATAAACTCACACTACTGAAATATCTTTGCAAATGGCTGATAAATCAACTGCTATACCTATCGGTATTTGTGAGGATGTGCCCGTTGTTGTTGCTAATGTTACTATTCTGACTGACTTTGTTATACTTGAGATGCCCAAGGACGACAACATGTCGATTATCATTGGTAGACACTTCTTGAACACTACAGGGGCTGTTATTGATTACAATAAAAGCAAGGACACTTTTCATATCAATGGTAATGAGCATACGGTGCACTTTCTGAAGAAACGATTCCAAGTGAATGGTATTAATGTTATTGAAAAATCTCTGACAATTACTATTGGAAGTTTTCAAATACCTCTACCTAGTGTTAAAAAAATATGAGATGCTTATTGTATGGGACATTCATATCCCCATTGAGGTAACTTAGTGATTTACAAAAGTTCTTCGGTTTCATGCTAATCGATAGTGGTTGTTAATAAGACTTGATCAACCTTATTAATGGATCATTTTCGAGCGGTATGAAGTTGATGAATTTAGTAAGCACTACCTTATGTCCCTACATTTAGTTTTCTGTTTTTATTAGTTAAATGAAATAAAATGCCATGTTTTGTCTATTTTCTGAATTTCCCGTGCAATAAAAAATGACCCAAAAATAAAAGTTTTCAGAATGCCCTGAAAATTTAATACGATTTTTTCTGAATATTTCTGAATTTCTGGTGAAAATAATATCAGAGGGAGGTGCACCAGGTGGGCACAACCCACCTGGGCGTGCCAGGATCCCCATGCGCGCCCTGGTGGGTTGCGGTCCCCACATGGGCCCGCTCACTTATCCCTTCACACCACATCATCACTTACCTCCAGAAAAAATTCTCCATTGCTCTCTCTCCCATGTTCTTGCTCTCAAACCCGCAGATTTTGATCTCTTTGCTCGAAGCTCTGTTTCTGAAACTATTTCGGGGGATTGTTGCTTGGTATGTGACTCCACCGTTTGTCCAATTAGTTTTGTTTTAGTGGTTTATATTTTGAATAATTAGCTACTCTAGGTGCTGTTGTAGATGACCTTGCATGTTGAATTCTTAGAGTTCTAAGTAGCTCGAATTCTTGCTATGGCCTCTATGTGTCCCTATGAGTAGTTGCTATCAATTTTGTAAAGTTTTGTTGATAAATTTTTGTCACTCCAATTTTTTTCTTCAGAAAATTGTACATGAACATGATGAACCATTTTGTAAGGAGTTCTTCGAGGAGGCGATCATCGGGGGCATCTTCTAGTGACAGCTCTGTTCGCCAGTCATATGTTGAACCAAGTGAAAGTTCCACATAAGACGTCGCCACCAAAACATGCTTATGGCCTTGCGATGAGTATTTGATGCGTGTGGGCATTAAGGAGGAATTTGAGCAATATGTCCACAATGCCGGTCTCGGTCCCTACATTTCAGATAAGTGCGAACAACTCCACATTCTCATTGAATCATTTGTCAAAGTATTTAAATTCCATCCTCGTGAGTCTAGGGTGTCGTTTATGCTTTATTGTAACCTATTTACCATATCACTGGAGAGATTTGCTCAACATTGCAAAATTCCATTCTGGGGTTCGCTTGATGAACCTCCAAGGGCTGAGTACAGATCATTCTTAACTAGTCTTTGCTACGGTGATACGAGAGGAATGACACACGGTAGAATAAAGAGCATTCATTTTCCCGCAATTCAGAACTTTACAGTATTTAACGGGAAATGTATAGTAGGCAAGCAAGACTGTAATACACTTTGTGCTCCAGACTTGAGCCTCATACGCACCGCTCTCACCGGTGAAAGGAATTATAACCTTGGAGCAATTGTTGCACGCAGACTTCAGCATAACACTAACATTGGCTATTTCTATGGTGGAGTATATGCCATGCGTTTAGCACGAGGGTTGGGTGTTTCACCTTTTCCCTTTGATCCTATCCTACCCACACAGTATTTAGATTTTGAGACCTTAAAATATCATAAGATCCTTAAAGGAAAAATTCATGACTTCACTTACAACCCGTTGTTTAATCAAACATCTATTGTGCACACATATTTTCTTGTGCCTGCTCTTTTTGACTATCACAGCAAAGGAAGATATTTTGTTCTTGAGAGCGAGGCCGAGCTCACAATGCAGCAGTGGAGGCAGCACGGCAGGCCAAGGCATCCGCACCGAGAGCCTCTGTGAGCTACCACGCCAACTACTATCCAGGGTATTGACTGCTTACCAAGTTAGGCCAAAATCCTAAGCTTGGGGGAGTATGTCTTTCCCACCGACGTTACATTCATGTCCACTCATTCCATTTGTCGGTGTTCACACTTTTTCATTGTATCATCCATGCTTAATTTTATTTTCTCGCTTTCTTCTTGTGTGTTTGAAAAACTTGAGAAAAACCCAAAAAATTAGTTGTAGTTAGTCTAATTTCTATGAACGCTTAGTTATAGTAGTAAAAAGAAAGCCCCAAAAAGATTTCCTAGTTCTTCTTTTGCTTGTTGGGAGCTTTCCCGTGTAAATAGTTTTCCTCTTTTTGCTTTCCCCTTTTATTTCCTTGTTCAAGAAAACCAAAAACTCCAAAAATATTTCTGTGTGTTTCTCTGAATTTCTTTCCTTTTTATTCGAGTTGTACCGAGGAGAAAAACACGATGAAAATGTTGAGTGGGTCTCATATGAATAATTGTTGATCTAATAAAGAGCACATTTTACCTTGTCTTCTCCTGTTGAATAAAATGTTTGCAGATTCCAGCTTAGTCCACGGCACCCTTGCACTATTATTATTTTCATATCGCTCAGTCATGCAAGTGAAAGGAAATAATGATGACATTCGATGAACTGGCCGTGGCAGAGATAAATGGGTATGAATTCGTTTTGTTCTGTTTGTGTAAATATGTTTAACCTAGTATCCATGATTCGGTCCATTATGATTAAACATGTTTGCAATGACAATTAGATTTTTTAGTTTCTCATGCCATGCATAAGTAGCTAGGAGTGGATAATGATTTATCTTGGATATCAACATCACGTTAAAAATGATTGTGATATAGTATGACGATATGGTATCCTCCTCTGAATGTTCGAGTGGCTTGACTTGGAACATGTTCATACATGTAGTTGAATCAAAACCAACAAAGCCTCTATGGTATTTATGTTCATGGTGTTCATATCCTACTCATGCTAGTGTCCAATGTTACTTATGCATAATGCATGTTTATTACCGTTGTTGCTCTCTAGCTGGTCACTTCTCAATCTAATTGCTAGCATTCGCCTGTACTATGTGGGAATTCTGCTTGTACATGAAAAATCATGAACTCAGAGTTATTCCAGATGAGTCCACCATACCTACCTATATGCGGTATTACCCTGCCTTCCTAAGTAAATTTGCATATGCTACCTCTAAAAACTTCTAAATAAATATCCTCTTTGTGTACCTGGATCGTTCATGGAACGACAGGAGGTGGTTGGTATCTTCCATGCTAAGCGGGTTATTCTAAGGTCGAGTGTTTATTCACTCGCCATCGCACGAGAAAAGGGTGGTAATAGGGATGCCCAGTCCAAAACTGCAAACAGAAAAAGCTTACAAATAATCAAACAAAAACTCCCAATGGAGTCAAAACCATTACTTTTATTGCTTGGGAACTGCCACTAGCGTGCTTAGCATGGAAGATATTGATAACTGATAGTTGTGAAGTAAATGAGAAGGGTGCATGTCTCAAAATATCATTTACCTCTGTTTAAAAAAATTGAGCTTTGGCACCTCTGCAAATCACCGCTTCACTCTGCGAAGGGACTATCTATTTACTTTTATGCTGTGTCATCACCTTCTAAAACAAGCGCCAGAACCTGAGAGCACTGCTGTCATGACTTATGCATTGTGTGTAGCTAATGTTGGGTGCATCATGACTGGATCTTTTCTACCATGAATTGCAATGTTTAGTCGCTGCTTAAACTTTGGGGGTGCTCTGCATTTATGTTTTGCGGTCTCAGAAAGGGCTAGCGAGATACCACTATTTTCATATTATATCATGGTTGTTTTGACAACGTGTTGCCGTTTGAGATATCTTATTATTGCTCGCTAGCTGATTATTTCATTGATATGAGTTAATATAATCTTTAAGAGTTATTGCCGGTATGGTTAGTTATAATGTTGGCTGAAAACCTGGGTGTTGTTTAAGCTTATTTACGCAAACAAGAGCAAAAGAGTTTGTAAAAGTTTTTCTTTTTCACTTTCAGTTTATCAACTGAACTGCTCGAGGACAAGCAAAGGTTTAGGCTTGGGGGAGTTGATATGTCTCCAACATATCTACTTTTCCTAATGCTTTTCCTCTTGTTTTGGACTCTAATTTGCTTGATTTGAATGAAACTAATCCTGGACCGACGCTGCTTTCAGAAGAACTACCATGGTGTTGTTTTTGTGTAGAAATAAAAGTTCTCGGAATGGAACAAAACTTTGCGAGGATTTTTTATACAATAAATAAGAATTTCTTGAGCCAAGATCCACCGGAGATGGGCACCTGGGTGGGCACAACCCACCAGGGTGCACCCCCCTCTCCTGGCGTGCCCAGGTGGGTTGTCCCCACCTGGTGGCCCCGCATACCCTAAAACCGACGCTATAAATCCTATTTTTCCAGAAAAAAATCAGGGAAAAAGAATTATTGCGATCCATGAGACGGAGCCGCCGTCACCTCCTGTTCTTCATTGGGAGGCCAGATCTGGAGTCTGTTTGGGGCTCCAAAGAGGGAGATCTTCATTCTTCATCATGACCAACCCTTCTCCATCGCCAATTTCCAGGATGCTCCCCACCGGGAGTGAGTAATTCCTTTGTAGGCTCACTGGTCGGTGAGGAGTTGGATGAGATTCATCATGTAATCGAGTTAGTTTTGTTAGGGATTGATCCCTAGTATCCACTATGTTTTTAGATTGATGTTGCTATGACTTTGCCATGCTTAATGCTCGTCACTTTGGGCCCGGGTGCCCTGATTTCATATCTGAACCGTTTATGTTATCACGATTATATCCTTGTTCTAGATCCGATCTTGGAAGTTATAGTCACATACTACGTGTTATGATCCGGCAACCCCGGAGTGACAATAGTCCGGACTTTACTTGGCACTTTATTGAAACAAAAGCTATAAAACATGATTAATACAGTATCTTAATCATGTTAACATGCAAAAATAGTAGGTTTAAATATTGCGTTGTCTCCCAACAAGCGCTTTTCTTTAATGCCTTTTTAGCTAGGCATGTTAATTTTCAATGATGCTCACATAAAAGATAAGAATTGAAACACAAAGAGAGCATCATGAAACATATGTGGCAAGCACATTTAAGTCTAACCCACTTCCTATGCATAGGGATTTTGTGAGCAAACAACTTACGGGAGCAAGAATCAACAAGCATAGGAAGGTAAAACAAGCATAACTTCAAGATTTTCAGCACATAGAGAGGAAACTTGATATTATTGCAACTCCTACAAGCATATATTGCTCCCTCATAATAATTTTTAGTAGCATCATGAATGAATTCAACAATATAACCATCACATAAATCATTCCTTTCATGATCCACAAGCATAGAAATTTTATTACTCTGCACATAAGCAAATATATTCTCATCAATAGTAGTGGGAGCAAACTCAACAAAATGACTATCATGGGAGGCATAATCCAATTGAAAAATAAAATCATGATGACAAGTTTCATGGTTATCATTACTCTTTATAGCATACATGTCATCACAATAATCATCATAGATAGCAACTTTGTTCTCATAATCAATTGGAACCTCTTCCGAAATAGTGTATTCATCACTAAATAAAGTCATGACCTCTCCAAATCGACTTACATCAATAGAATCATGATAAATAGGAGGAATTCTATCATCATAATAAATTTACTCATCAAAACTTGGGGGACAAAAAATATCAACTTCATCAAACATAGCATCCCCAAGCTTGTGGCTTTGCATATCATTAGCATCATGGATATTCAAAGAATTCATACTAACAACATTGCAATCATGCTCATCATACAAAGATCATACTCCCTCCATTCCTAAATATAGGGTGTATAGTTTTTGGCATGGAACCTAAAGAACACACATAGAGGGAAAATTTCACAAGTTTTGGGCGAGATTACACCTAACTAATTGACATGAGAAAATAGAGGAGCTTGCCTAATATAAGGAAATGTTATCAAATACATAAAAACATTATCTAGACGAGTGGTGCAATGCAATACACATTATATTTCAGATTTTTTTATCAAAAATCTATACACCTTACATCAAGGAACAGAGGGAGTATAAAATAGCATATAAGTTCCTATAAAACATCCAAGATTGATAATATAATATCATGGAATAATCAAAAATTATAGATACGTTGGAGACGTATCACACACCCAGTTAGTTTACTTTTAATCTTTCATACACTTATAGCTCTAGTGCATCCGTTGCATGGCAATCCCCTACTCACTCGCATTGATATCTATTGATGGGCATCTCCATAGCCCTTTCATATGGCTAGTAGATGTGAGACTATCTCCTTTTTGTCCTCTCCACAACAACCATATTCTATTCCACCTATAGTGCTATTTCCACGGCTCACGCTCATGTATTGTCTGAAAGTTGAAAATGTTTGAGAACATCAAAAGTATGAGACAATTGCTTGGCTTGTCATCGGGGTTTTGCATGATTTGAATATTTTGTGTGATGAAGATGGAGCATAGCCAGACTATATGATGTTGTAGGGATAGCTTTCTTTGGCCATGTTACTTTGAGAAGGCATGATTGCTTTGTTAGTATGCTTGAAGTACTATCATTTTTATGTCAATATTAAATTTTTGTTTTGAATCTTATGGATCTGAACATTCATGCCACAATAAAGAAAATTACATGGATAAATGTGTTAGGTAGCATTCCACGTGAAAGATTCTGTTTTTATCATTTACCCACTAGAGGACGAGCAGGAATTAAGCTTAGCAATGCTTGATACGTCTCGAACATATTTATAATTTTTTATTGTTCTATGCTATTATATTATCTGTTTTAGATGTTTTATATGCATTAATATGATATTTTATATTAATTTTGGGACTAACCTGCTAACCCAGAGCCCAGTGCCAGTTTCTGCTTATCCTTGTTTTTGAGCTTTGCAGAAAAGGAATACCAAAAGGAGTCCAAATGGAATAAAACTTCACGATGATTTTTCTTGGACCAGAAGACACCCACGAAACTTGGACTGCAAGTCAGAAGAGCCACAAGGCGGCGACAGGGGTGGAGGCTGCGCCCAGGGGGTAGGGCACGCCCCTAACCTTGTGGGCCCCTTGGTGACCCCCTGACCTAGATCTTCCTCCTATATATCCACCAGAAACACCACCAAAACACTTTTCCACCGCCGCAATCTTCTGTTCCCGTGAGATCCCATCTCAGGGCCTTTTCCCGCATCTACATCAACTCTATTGCCCTTCCGATGGAACGTGAGTAGTTTACCTCTGACCTACTGGTCCATAGCTAGTAGCTAGATGGCTTCTTCTCTCTCTTTGAGTCTCAATACCATGTTCTCCTCGATGTTCTTGGAGATCCATCGGATGTAATCTTCTTTTGTAGTGTGTTTGTCGAGATCCGATGAGTTATGGATTTATGATCGCTTATCTATGATTATTATTTGAATCTTAACCGAATTCTTATATGCATGATTTTATATCTTTGTATTTCTCTTCAAATTATCGATTTGGTTTGGCCAACTAGATTGGTTTTTGTTGCAATGGGAGAGGTGCTTAGCTTTGGGTTCAATCTTGCGTGATTTCACCCAGTGACAAAGTAGGGGTAGCGAGACACGTATTGAATTGTTGCCATCGAGGATAAAAAGATGGGGTTTACATCATATTGCTTGGGTTTATTCCTCTACATCATGTCATCCTACTTAAGGTATTACTCTGTTCTTTATGAACTTAATACTCTAGATGCATGCTGGATAGTGGTCGATGTGTGGAGTAATAGTAGTAGATGTAGGCAGGAGTCAGTCTACTTGACATGGACGTGATGCCTATATTTCATAATCATTGCCTTGGATATCGTCATAACTTTGCGCTTTTCTATCAGTTGCTCGACAGTAATTTGTTCACCCACCGTATTATTTGCCTTCAAGAGATAAGCCTCTAGTGAAACCTATGGCCCCCGGGTCTATTTTCCATCATATAAGTTTCTGATCTACTATTTCGCAATCTTTACTTTCAGAACTATACACCAAAAAATCCAAAAATATTTTATCTTTGGTTTATCTATCTTTATTAGATCTCACCTTTGCAAGTGACCATAAAGGGATTGACAACCACTTTATCACGTTGGGTGCATGTGTTTGATTGTTTGTGCAAGTATTGGTGATTTGTGCGTTCTTCTCCTACTGGATTGATACCTTGGTTCTTAGCTGAGGGAAATACTTATTTCTAGTTTGCTGCATCACCCTTTCCTATGCAAGGGAAAAACGAACGCAAGATCAAGAAGTAGCACGGTCATGCTGGGAAAGCAGCCAGATAGTGCACGCCATGCTCCCCTCACAGGCAGCAAAGCAAGGTTTTGGGTCGGTGGTGCTGGAGCGGAGCCTTGCGTCCCCGAACGACTGACCGGAAGTGGTTGGGGATGACGAGCGACACCGATGGTCGTAGTTTGTCTCCACCGGCAACAAGGAGAACGCCGGACAAATGCTTTCCAATAGGCCGATGCGGAGACAGCTATGGCATTGCACAGTGGTGGTTGGGACGGACCTGGTGGAAGACGTCGCGACCGGGGGTGGTGGTGGCGACGACAATGGCGGGGCGTGGAGGGAGGTAGAGGAAGATAAGGGGGGGTCTGTCTCCCCGATGGGCGGGCCAGGGAAGGACAAGGGCATGCGCTGCTCACGTCCGTGCGTGCCCGTTCGGCCGCAAACTTGGCCTAAACTTGGTCCGGGAATGGGTCGAAAGCGGATAGAAAACAGACGACGTCCGTTTGCGACCGCACGTTGGGAGGCTTGCTTTGTCCGTTTACCCCCAAATGGATGCGGGCAGACAGGATGGGGTCGCCCGTTGGAGTTGGCCTGACCGTTGCACCGCCTCCCACCCATGTGTGACCGCCTACCCTGCCATCCTAGCCGCCACACATTCCGCGCGCACATCACCTCCACTGGTGATTCCTGCCACCGCCGTGACTTCCTCATATCCGAAGGTTTCCCCTGTCTGTGTCGTTCGTGCAGCCCCACGACCCGCCGCCATAGCTAGAGGAGTTGCATCGGGCGACGTCGTCGCTCCGAAGAGCAAGGCCCCGACAAAGCCATGCGCTGGTGCACGCAAGAAGAGGCCGTCACGGGATCTATCATTTGCAGCCTCGCGACCAAAGAACACGAAAGGCTCGGCGACGGATGTTGTGGCTATTCTGGTGGTACCCCTCCCCCTTTGTGAGAGTCTGGCTTAATAGGAATGAAATACTACTCATATCAACTAAGAATTTATTCTTTTCTAGAAGCCCATTCAAAAAGAACTCCAAAGTTAGGCATGGGAATAATTCTAGGATGGGTGACCGACCGGGAAGTTGGTCACTGGTGCACACAAGTGAGGACAAAGTGCGAAGTTGGTCCAGGGTGCGCACGAGGACAAAGTGTGCAGAAAAGACTAGTCTTGGTCTGTGGGGCCAGTCTTGATCCCACCAGGAGTAGCAGGGCATTACACCCTTTCATCCCATGACCATCCATGGAAGAGCCACTATCACCACGGCCACTGGAGTCCTCAACATGTTTAACGAAATGTTGCAAAGGTACACATTTTTCTTTCCTTTGTTTTTCTCTCTTTTTCACTGATTATTCTTGTGGAATGCAATTATAAGGTGATGTGTGCCTAGGTTATTGAATTTTGATGGATGTAGTGTCGATAGTGATACTGTCTTGCACTATACAAATGTTGCATGTGAAGGTCTTGTCTCTTAAGAAACGCCCTCTCAAGACATGAAGCACAACGGGAGGAGCCCCATCTTGATATGGATTAGGAGGTTTTTAACGAAATTCCAAAGGGAAGAACGAGGAACTTCCAAGTCAAGGAAACAAGTTGCTCGTTTGGCATGTAAGAAAATTAGTCATGATGCGGTCGGTAGCGGGAAACCAATGAACACTTATTGGGTGCAGATCAATGAGTTCTTCCATGCATGCAACACTAGTGGCTACCACTGATCGGCCACTTCTCTACCCCACCGATGGTCCACAATATCCGCGGATTGTCAAAATTAGTTGACGTGCTTGACACATGTCAAATGCTTGATCCCAAGTGATATGAATGACCAAGATAAGTTGATTGTTTGTTGAAATTGACCAACTATTTTCTCCATGTCTTATATGTATAAGTGGATAACTTGTTTTCTCAATTGTGGTATGTAGCTCAACATTGCTCATGCTTTATTCAAGGGAAAAGGGAAAAATGGGTCGAAGAAGAAAGATAAAGCATTCACTTTGCATCATTGTTGGACAGATGTTGTGAGAAGAAGTGGAAGACTGTGATGCAAATGAAGTCCCTAATAAGAAGACTCCAAGAGCTCGGTTGGAGATGCACACTATCTGATTTTGTTGATGATGATGCATTAAGTGATGAGGAAGAAAAAAGAAGCCCCGCTCCCAACTCAGTTGCTCTATACAAGGTTCTGCCCCCTTGCTATTTATATCCCACCGGGAAATCTAAACCACAGCTTCAATAAGCCAACACGTTTCCTACTTCTTCTATGGAATTTTCCACTACGCAAGATATGGGCGCAGAGATCCAGGCATTATTATCATGTCGTGGTGGTCAAAGTGGAGCCGACTGGCAACTTCCTTGTCTCTCTAACATCAAGGATGTGGAGTGACAAAATGGGTAACATTGATGATGGTATCCTGGATTGCGGGGGTGCTCACCAAGCTGGCCTTCCAGTCATGGGCCAGGCCGAGGACCCGCCAACAACGCAAGAATGGGACATGCATGTCCTGGCCCTTGGCGTACTCAAGATGGAATCCTTTGAAGACTTGGCGTACACTTCAAAGTATATATGAATGATCGACATGATTATCCCTAGTTGTAGCTGGCATACTTGTAACTCTAGATACCCCCAATGCCTATATAAGCTGAGGGGTTTAGTCCGTAGAGGCAATGTTTTGGAGGTTAGAACTCACACATACGATCTCGAGGTAGATCATCTTATACTTTGTACCCCATCCACAATGAATACAATCCAAGCAGGATGCAGAGTTTTACCACTTCCAGAGGACCCGAACCTGGGTAAAACAGTATCCCCTTGTTACCATCATGCTCATATCACCAGCTCGGGACCCCCTAGCTGAGATCCACCGATTTTAGTATCGACAACTGATGCCTCGGTTCTCATGGCAAACTAGTCAAAGTGAGAAGCCATGGGTTCGGGACCCTCGAAGATAGGACCATTGAAGCTGGAAGCCACGACCCCGGGAGCAACGAAGCTAGAAGTCGTGTAGTCAGGAAGCCACGACGCTAGGAGAAGCATGTTCAGAAAGCCGCCAAGGTTGAAATATCAAAACTCAAAGCCACAAGGTCAGAAGCCGTGAAGCCACAAGGATGGAAATCACGATGCCCAAAGGTCTTGAGGGTAGGAAAAAATGAGTTGATCCCCTCGTTTGCCGTGGAAAGGGCCTATCTAGATTTTGTTCTTGAAGATGCATGACTCCAAAACTCCAAAAAAGCTCAAGGGCTATGATACGTCCATTTTGCACCATGTTTACCTACTGTTATTTATAATGTTTTTATGCATCATAATGCTTTTTGGAGTAATTCTAAGGCCTTTTCTCTCATAATATGCAAGGTTCACACAAAGAGGGAGAATTCCGGGAGCTAGAAATCTAGACCTGAAAAAGCTATGTCAGGCTACCTATTCTGCACAACTCCAAATGAGCCGAAACTTCACAAGGAAATTTGAAGGAATAAATAATAAATACTGGAGCAAATAACTATCGGAGGGGGCCACCTAGTGAGCACAAGACACCGGGGCGCGCTACACCACCCAGGCGCGCCTTGGTGGGTTGTGCTCAACCCAGCCCACCTTCGGTGCCCCTCTTCTGGTATATAAGTCCTTTTTACCTAGAAAAAAAAGGGGGGGACTTTCGAGACGAAGCACCACCGTATCGAAGCGGAACTTGGGCAGGATCACTTTTTCCCTCCGGGGAGAGATTCTGCCGGGGGAACTTCCTTCCCGGAAGGGGAAATCATCATCATCTTCACCAACAACTCTTCCATCTTGGGGAGGGCAATCTCCATCAACATCTTCAAGAGCACCATCTCCTCTCAAACCCTTGTTCATCTCTTGTGTTCATTCTTATATCGGAACTATAGATTAGTGCTTGTGGGTGACTAGTAGTGTTGATTACATCTTGTAGTTGATTACTATCAGGTTTATTTGCTGGTAGATTATATGTTCAGATCCAATATGCTATTTAATACCCCTCTGATCTTGAGCATGATTATCATTTGTGAGTAGTTACTTTTGTTCTTGAGGTCATGGGAGAAATCTTGTTGCAAGTAATCATGTGAACTTGACATGTGTTCGATATTTTGATGGTATGTATGTTGTGATTGCCTTAGTGGTGTGATGTGAACGTCGACTACATGACACTTCACCATATTTGGGCCTAAGGGAATGCATTGTGGAGTAGTTATTATATGATGGGTTGCGAGATTCACAGAAGCTTAAACCCTTGTTTATGCGCTATTCCGTAAGGGACCGATTGGATCCAAAAGTTTAATGTTATGGTTAGAATTTGTCTTAATACTTTTCTTGTAATTACAGATGCTTGCAAGGGGGCTAATCATAAGTAGGAGGTTTGTTCAAATGAGTTCAATTAAGAACAACACCTAAGCACCGGTCCACCCACATATCAAATTATCAAAGTAGCGAACACAAATCAAACCAACATGATGAAAGTGACAAGATGAAATTCCCGTGTGCCCTCAAGAACGCTTTTCTTATAATAAGAGACAGTTTTAGCCTGTCCTTTGCCTCAAAAGGATTGGGCTACCTTGCTGCAGTTTTGTTACTATTACCGATACTTGCTCATTACAAATTATCTTGCTATCAAACTACTCAGTTACTTACAATTTCAGCGCTTGCAGACATTACCTTGCTGAAAACCACTTGTCATTTCCTTCTGCTCCTTGTTGGGTTCGACACTCTTACTTATCGAAAGGACTATGATTGATCCCATATACTTGTGGTGCATCAAGGCTCTTCTGGCGCCATTGCCGGGGAGTGAAGTGCTCTTGGTAAGTGGAAATTGGTAAGGAAAAATTATTACTACGTGCTGAAATTCATTGTCACTTGTTACTATGGAGAACATGAAGGAAATATGACCTAGAGGCAATAATAAATTTTTTATTTATATTTCCTTATATCATGATAAATGTTTATTATTCCTTCTAGAATTGTATTAATCGGAAACTTGATACATGTGTGGATACATAGACAAAACACAGTGTCCCTAGTAAGCCTCTACTAGACTAGCTCGTTAATCAAAGATGGTTAAGTTTCCTAACCATAGGCATGTGTTGTCATTTGATGAACGAGATCACATCATTAGGAGAATGATGTGATGGACAAGACCTAACCGTTAGCTTAGCATAATGATCGTTAAGTTTTATTGCTATTGCTTTCTTCATGTCATATACATATTCCTTTGACTATGAGATTATGCAACTCCCGGATACCGGAGGAATACCTTGTGTGCCATCAAACGTCAGAACGTAACTGGGTGATTATAAAGATGCTCTACAGGTATCTCTTAAGGTGTTTGTTGGGTTGGCGTAGATCGAGATTAGGATTTGTCACTACGAGTATCGGAGAGGTATCTCTGGGCCCTCTCGGTAATGCACATCATAATAAGCCTTGCAAGCAATGTGACTAATGAGTTAGTTGCGGGATGATGTGTTACAAAACGAGTAAAGAGACTTGCCGGTAACGAGATTGAACTAGGTATGAAGATACCAACGATTGAATCTTGGGCAAGTAACATACCGTTGACAAAGGGAATAGCGTATGTTGTTATTATGGTACGACCGATAAAGATCTTCGTAGAATATGTGGGAACCAATATGAGCATCCAGGTTCCGCTATTGGTTATTTATTGGAGAGGTGTCTCGGTCAATTCTACATAGTTCTCGAACCCTTAGGGTCTGCACGCTTAATGTTCGATGACGATTTTGTATTATATGAGTTATGTGATTTGGTGGCCGAATGTTGTTTGGAGTCCCTGATGAGATCGCGGACATGATGAGGAGTCTCGAAATGGTCGATAGGTAAAGATTCATATATAGGACAATGATATTCGGATACCAGAAGTGTTCTAAGGGTACCGGGTACATATCGGGTCACCAAAAGGGGTTCCGGGCATCCCCCCAACAACTACATGGGCCTAATGGGCCATGAAGGGGACAAACCAGCCCCTAGGGGGCTGGTACACCCCATGTAGGACAAAATAGGGGGGAGGAAAGAGGAGAGGAGGGAAAGGAAGGGGAGGGATCCGGCCTCTCCCTTCCTTTTCTCCTCCTTCCTCCTTCCTCCCCCCCCTCCGGATGAATATGGAAGGGGGAGCCGAATTGGGAGGCCCCCAAGTAGGATTCCTCCTACTTGGGGCACCCCCTTGGATGCTTTTCCTCCCCTCCAACCTATATATATGAGGGGGGCACCGCTAGAACACACAACATTGATTCCTAGCAGTGTGGGGCGCCCCCCTCCATAGTTTACGCCTCTCCTCATATTGTCGTAGTGCTTAGGCGAAGCCCTGCCCGGATCACTTCACCATCACCGTCACCATGCCGTCATGCTGACGAAGCTCTCCCTCTACACTTTGCTGGATAAAGAGTTGAAGGGACGTCATCGAGCTGAACGTGTGCAGAACTCGGAGGTGTCGTACGTTCGGTGCTTGATCAGTCGGAACGAGAAGAAGTTCGACTACATCAACCGCATTGTCAAACACTTCCGCTTTTGGTCTACCAGGGTACATGGACACACTCTCCCAATCTCATTGCTATGCATCTCCTAGATAGATCTTGCGTTAGCATAGGATTTTTTTTTTGAAATTGCATGCTATGTTTCCCAACAGTGGCATCAGAGCCAGGTCTATGCGTAGATGACATGCACAAGTAGAACACAAGGAGTTGTGGGTGGTGATCATCATACTGCTTACCACCAATGTCTTATTTTGATTTGGCGGTATTTTTGGATGAAGCGTCCCGGACCAACCTTACATGACCACGTTCGTGAGAACGGTTCCACCGACAGACATGCAACTAGATTTGCATACAAGTGGCTGGCGGGTGTCTGTTTCTCCAACTTTAGTTGAATTGAATTTGACTGCGACCGGTCCTTGTTGAAGGTTAAAACGGCAAACTTGATAAATCACCGTTGTGGTTTTGATGCGTAGGTAAGAACGATTCTTACTAGAAGCCCGTAGAAGCCACGTAAAATTTGTAACAACAAAGTAGAGGACGTCTAACTTGTTTTTGCAGGGCATGTTGTGATGTGATATGGTCAAGACATGATGTGATATACATTATTGTATGAGATGATCATGTTTCGTAAAGTTATTGGCAATTGGCAAGAGCCTTATGGTTGTCGCTTTATTGTATAAAATGCAAACGCCATGTAATTGCTTTACTTTATCACTATGTGTTAGTGATAGTTGTAGATGCAATAGTTGGCGAGACAACCATGACGCTACGGTGGAGATCAAGGTGTCAAGCAGGTGACGATGGGGATCATGACAGTGCTTTGGAGATGGAGATCAAAGGCACAAGATGATGATGGCCATATCATGTCACATATTTTGATTGCATGTGATGTTTATCGTTTATGGATCTTATTTTTCTTAGTACGGCGGTAGCATTATAAGATGATCCCTTACTAAAATTTCAAGGTATAAGTGTCCTTCCCGAGTAGAACCATTGCGACAGTTCGTCGTGCTAAGACACCATGTGATGATTGGGTGTGATGTCATGGGAACGAGTCTGACAGTAAGAGTAGTGGGTACGTAGGAGGAGGCAGGATCCTATCCACGGCGAGGATGTACACACAGATTTACAAGTTTAGGCCCCTCTTGGAGGAGGTAAAAGCCCTATGTCTTGGTGCCGCTGAGGCTGGTCGACTGGATGTGTGTTGAAGTTACAGGGGGTGTAAACCTTTGTGCCAGAAGAGGGGGTGGCTTATATAGAGTGCTCCAGGTCCCTCCAGCCCTCGGTTACACAGGGTTCAATGTGAGTTAAGACAGGGGCGTTACTGGTAACACCTGCTATTAATGCTCTTTATAACTACGGAGTGAATTCCTGACCATTGCCATCCTAGGGTGACTGTAGGCCTTCTATGCTCCGAGTGATTTCTTTGTATGGTCGAGTGTAGTGATCAGGTCGAGTGGAATTGGGATATTCGAGTGGAATCTGCCGTCGAGTGGATTACACTTCAGGGCGATTTCAGTCGGTATCTTATGTAGAACTTCGCATGTCTTTGACTCTAGGGCAGTGTCCTTGGGTAGGGTGTCTAGATCAGGCCCATGACCCTATCCTGGGTACATGTCATCGTCATTAGCCCCCGAATGTATTGAGGTCCGAATGAGGAAGGGTTGAAATTAGTTCTGACTTGTTTCAATGCTTCAGAGGCCTTTCTTCGAGGTCTTGAAAGCATACTGGTACTTTAACCCTGCATCAGTCGCCTTGATCGATTCTGGCTTCTGAGATCACCGAGTGAATTATGCTGCAAACCTTCGAGTGAATTGGGATTTGATATCTTCAGTGCGGTTGACTACTCTGCAGTTCCCGGATTTCACGGGATTCAAAATTTTGGAGAAGCGCGCGGGACGGGGCGTGGTGCAGTAAGCGGAGCGAGCAGATAGGGACTCCTTGATATCCATGCCGCCTTTTTTGCCATGTATCAAGCCAGCGCCTGTTACAGGATGCGATAGGATCTCTCAGGCCCACAGGTCAACCACTCGGAAGCGGGCCATAAAAAGCGCCAAGGCCGATGCGAGGCATCATGCATTCCATTCGATCCCCTTTCTCTCTGCTTCTCCACCTTGCTTCTCCCTGCTGATGACGCTTCCGCCCAACCGGCTCGAACTCCGCCGCCATGGTGAAGGAAAGGACTGTGGCCCTGGAGCATGCAAAGAAGGCGACAGCAACGGCGAAGAGCAAGAAGACGACGAGGGGATCATCGTCGCGGTCCGGTCTACCACCTGGTTGGATCCAGGGGGACTGGATCCGCTTCACCGTTGTGAAGGAGGATCTGGAGAACCTCGCCATCGACGGTTTAATCGCCCATGGGTCCTGGAGGTTGTCCGACAGAGAATCCGAGCCTCAGCCGCGCGAGGGTGAGTGTGTCCTTCTCACCACCCATGTCGAGCGTGGTTTCTCTCTGCCGCTGCATCCGTTCTTTTGGGGTTTCTTAAATTTCTTCAGCGCTCAGATCCACCATTTTCCTCCCAACACGATCTCGTATCTCTCCGCGTTCATCTCAATATGTGAAAACTTCCTAGGGTGCTAGCCACACTGGGGTTTGTTCAAACACATCTTCACTTGCCGTTCTAAGTCAATGAAGAAGGCTAACCCAAGCGATGAAAAGATGCACGTGATCCAGATGTGCGGGGGGTTAGGGATCCAAACGTGAGGTAGAAGTACTTCCCCCCATTACTTTTCCCGAGTTAGTTAGGAGATGGCAGTCGACTTGGTCCTACTACAAGGACATCCCGACTCCTGGTCAGTCGATCGACCTCCCCCTTTCACTATCGAGAGACTCTATCAACCTTCTTCACTTATTGTAACTGCAGAAGAGAGAGGTGAGGTGTCCCTTTTAGTCGACGCGGTCGTCACATTAGTCTGGGAGGGTGTCACCAGCATGGATCTATTGGAGGTGTTCCTTAGTCGACGCATCTAGCCTCTCCAAGCTCGTGACCACCCTATGTGGATGTACTCGGGCACCGAAGACACTGCTTGGGTCCAGCCGGAGGAGGTCTCCGAGGAGATGGTGGCTTAGTGGCTGCGAAGCATCACTGGGAATATGGACAACCCTCGCAAAGCTAGGAGGATTTTGCCATTCAACGCTGACAACGCTCCAAAAGAGGCCAGACATGTTTTACCGAGTGTTCTTTTTCAACACACGGTTGTTCTTGAATCCAATTGATCTTTACAGCTTGCACCTTGTAGATTTTCACTAAGATGTACTAGATGCCGAACGGGGAGCAGCACCAGGAGGGAGTGGAGAGTGATGGTGAAAGTGCTGATTGGCAATATGAAGATGATAGCGAGTAGGACGGCGAGGACTCCGGCAGCAGCGAGGAAGTTGACTTGTCGCCCCGCTCCGAAGGGCTCTCTAAGCAGTCATAGGACCCCACGGGAGGACCCGGCAAAGCAGTTCCGCCGAGTGCAAAAATTCTAAAGCGCACTCGGACCTCGACCCCAGAGCCATCGAAGAAGGCCGCGAAGTAGGCCAATGTTGTTCCACCGAAGCCCCGGAAGGCCCTGCCAGGATCAAGGTGGTCGTGTCTGTTGCTTCTGTGTAAGTGTTTCTTTTATTTGTCTCTCATTTTCATTGTGAACTTCTTCTCTTGCTTGACCGGGTGAAACTTGGAACTTTCAGTGCTACTACTTCTACAACATCCATGGACATCGACGAGGAGCGTGGTGGCGCAGAGACCGCAGACGCGGCCACTTCTTGGGCAGGTACGATTCCACATCCATACTTTTATTCAGCCAACTATTTTGGTGGACGACTGAAACCTTTCTGTCGAGTGTTTTGCAGTGCCGACAAATGTTATCCAGCTTCCGAACGATGATGATGAAGAAGTTCCTCAAAGGAGTACAGGAATAAGGGGTAGGACTTTGAGCAGGAGGGTGCCCACCAGCAAAGTGCCTCGCCCGGCATCTGAGCTTGTTGTTCGGCAACTTGGCGATCCAGTACGGACTACTGTCTATTTTGCTAATCCTTTGTCGACTCACCAGCCTTCGGCATCGACTGCTCAGGCTCCCAGCCCGATTGTACAACCTCAAGCTCCAACTCCACCACCCACGTCGTCGGTTCCCTCATTCGTTCCATTTGCCCTGCATCACATCCCGGAGGGCCAAGTGGGAGCTGCCAAAGAAGCTATGATCTAGGCAGGTCTGATGATGGACCGACTAAAGGTGGTGTATGAAACCAGCAAAGCTGCCTACGATGCCAGCTCCGCACTTCAGGCTAATGTCCAAGTAAGTGGGATTGTAAGTTGATTTCTGATTGACTTTCTAGCTTGATTCTTGCTCTTTTACGATATGCCATCTGAAAACTACTGCTTTATTATTCGTAAGATGTTGGTCTGCACCTTGCATCTGTGCACCCACTAGGTGTTTTCTGTAGTTGTGTAGCTTTTTCACTTGTAGCCGTGTAGCTCTTTCGCTCGAATTAGACACATCGTGTCAAGTGAGATATTGGTCCAGTGGGGGCACGCTGAGTGCACCCACTGGGTGTAGTCCCCGAGACTGCGCTCGACTACGGGCAGTCGACGATGGTCTGAGAACAAATGTTTCTTTACTCCTTACACTCGGGCTGGGCAGACCATGCCAAGTGGGAAATCAAACTAGTGGGGGCACGCTAAGTGCACCCACTAGGTGTAGTCCCCAAGACTGCTATTGAATGTTCAATTCAGCAGCAGTCTTATAGCTCTTTTTGCTATAGCGTCTTGATCTTGCACTTTCCCACTGGGAAGTAACTGATCTTTGTTTCTGTCGATTCATGATACGTCTCCAACGTATCTATAATTTTTGATTGCTCCATGCTACTTTATCTACTGTTTTGGACTATATTGGGCTTTATTTTCCACTTTCATATTACTTTTGGGACTAACCTATTAACCGGAGGCCCAGCCCAGAATTGCTGCTTTTTGCCTTTTTCAGTATTTCGAAGAAACAGAATATCAAACGGAGTCCAAATGGAATTAAACCTTCGGGATCGTGATTTTCCAACCGAACGTGACCCAGGAGACTTGGAGCCTACTCCAAGCAGTGCCCGAGGAGGTCACGAGGATGGAAGGCGCGCCCCCCTGGGCGCGCCCCCCTACCTCGTGGGCCCCTCGGAGCTCCACCGACGTACTCCTTCCTCCTATATATACCTATGTATTCCCGAACGATCAGAACAGGAGCCAAAAACCTAATTCCACCGCCGTAACCTTCTGTATCCACGAGATCCCATCTTGGGGCCTATTCCGGAGCTCCGCCGGAGGGGGCATCCACCACAAAGGGCTTCTACATCATCACCATAGCCCCTCCGATGAAGTGTGATTAGTTTACTTCAGACCTTCGGGTCCATAGCTAGTAGCTAGATGGCTTCTTCTCTCTTTTTGGATGTCAATACAATGTTCTCCCCCTCTCTCGTGGAGATCTATTCGATGTAATCTTCTTTTTGCGGTGTGTTTGTTGAGACCGATGAATTATGGGTTTATGATCCAGTATTATCTATGGAAAATATTTGATTCTTCTCTGAATTCTTTTATGTATGATTGAGTTATCTTTGCAAGTCTCTTCGAATTATCTTTTTGGTTTGGCCAACTAGATTGGTAGTTCTTGCAATGGGATAAGTGCTTAGCTTTGGGTTCAATCTTGCAGTGTCCTTACTGAGTGACAGAAAGAGTTGCAAGGCACATATTGTATTGTTGCCATCGAGGATAACAAGATGGGGTTTTTATCATATTGCATGAATTTATCCCTCTACATCATGTCATCTTGCTTACGGCATTACTCTGTTTTTACTTAATACTCTAGATGCATGCTAGATAGTGGTCGATGAGTGGAGTAATAGTAGTAGATGCAGAATTGTTTCGATCTACTTGTTTTGGACGTGATGCCTATATACATGATCATTGCCTAGATATACTCATAACTATGCTCAATTCTGTCAATTGCTCAACATTAATTTATTCACCCACCGTAGAATACTTATACTCTTGAGAGAAGCCACTAGTGAAACCTATGGCCCCCGGGTCTATTCTCATCATATCAATCTATATCACTTTATTTACTTGCTTTGTTTTTACTTTGCCTTTACTTTTTTACTTTGCATCTATCTATCAAAAATACCAAAAATATTATCTCTATCAGATCTCACTCTCATAAGTGACCGTGAAGGGATTGACAACCCCTAAGCGTTGGTTGCAAGTTGCTATCGTTTTGTGTAGGTACGAGGGACTTGTGCGTGGTCTCCTACTGGATTGATACCTTGGTTCTCAAAAACTGAGGGAAATACTTACGCTACTTTACTGCATCATCCTCTCCTCTTCGAGGAAATCCAACGCAGTGCTCAAGAGGTAGCAAGAAGAATTTCTGGCGCCGTTGCCGGGGAGGCTCGGTAAAGGGCACTCACTCACACCCCGTCAACTAAGCTCTTTTCTGGCGCCGTTGCCGGGGAGGCTCACGCAAGCAAGTCAACAATACCAAGTACCCATTGCAATCCCTATCTCTCGCATTACATTATTTGCCATTTGCCTCTCGTTTTCCTCTCCCCCACTTCACCCTTGCCGTTTTATTTGCCCTCTCTTTCCCAATCTCCTCCTCTCTTTCCCGTTTGCCTTTTTCCCGTTTGCCTTTCTGTTTGCTCGTGTGCTAGCTCGTTTGCTTGCTTGTCGTCATGTCTAATTCCTTATCCGCTCCTATGTCTCCCGAGTTTGAAGTTCTTCACTTCAAGAAAAGGCAAGGAGAAACTTTAAAATGCGCTTGGTATAGGATGATGGAATCTTATCGTAAGTGCACCCTAGAGGTGAACTTTAGAATTCTTCTTCGCAATTTTTATGTTGGGTTAAATATGACACATAGACAACTCTTGGATTGCATTGCCAAGGGAAATTTCATTGAGATTGATCCCAGTATTGTGCATGAAATTATAGAGGGAATAGTGGGAACACTACCCCAAAAGGGAGGATCTCATCCTACCCAGGAAGAAACCCAAGTGTTTGAGAAAATTTGCGAAGTAACAAAATTTTTACAAAAATCTCTCGAGCCTCTTAAAAGTGTTAGCGGGAATCTTCACCGCATGAATATGCTGATTACTCTTTGTAATAAGAACTCGAATTCTTTGGATCTAAAAATTTCCGAATATGAAGGAAAGCATAAAGAACCTCCCGGATTCGAGTATGACTCTGCTAAAAAAATGAAAATCAAAGATGTCAATACCTAGATCTATCCTTGCTTTTATGCCTAGCTAGGGGCGTTAAACGATAGCGCTTGTTGGGAGGCAACCCAATTTTATTTTGTGTTTATTGTTTTTGCTTCTGTTTAGGAATAAATAATCCATCTACCTTCTTTTTGGATGTGGTTTTATGTTTTAATTAGTGTTTGTGCCAAGTAGGACCTATAGGATAACCTACGATGATAGTTGACATGATTCTGCTGAAAAACAGAAACTTTGCGCGCACGAATTTAGTTATGATAGATCACAGGAACGTGATTTTGCGTTGATTCTTTTTTCTGATGATCAATAAACAAATTTTCCAGGACTTCCTATTTTGGTAGAATGTTTAGAGTTCCAGAAGTTTTCGTTAGTTACAGATTTCTACAGACCGTTCTGTTTTTGACAGATTCTGTTTTTCGTGTGTTGTTTGCTTATTTTGATGAATCTATGGCTAGTAAATTAGTTTATAAACCATAGAGAAGTTGTAATACATTAGGTTTAACAACAATATAAATAAATAATGAGTTCATTACAGTACCTTGAAGTAGTCTTTTGTTTTCTTTCTCTAACGGAGCTCACGAGATTTCTGTTGAGTTTTGTGTTGTGAAGTTTTCAAGTTTTGGGTGATTTCTTTTGATGGATTATGGAAAAAGGAGTGGCAAGAGCCTAAGCTTGGGGATTCCCATGGAACCCCCAATATAGTCCAAGGACACCAAAAAGTCAAAGCTTGGGGATGCCCCGGAAGGCATCCCCTCATTCGTCCACTTCCATCGGTAATTTACTTGGAGCTATATTTTTATTCACCAACATGATATGTGTTTTGCTTGGAGCGTCTTGTATTATTTGTGTCTTTGCTTGTTAGTCTACCACAATCATCCTTGATGTACACATCTTTTGAGAGAGCCATTCATGAATTGGGATTTGTTAGAATACTCTATGTGCTTCACTTATATCTTTTGAGCTTGATAGTTTTGCTCATAGTGCTTCACTTATATCTTTTGAGCGTGATAATTTTTGCTCTAGTACTTCACTCAGATCTTTTTAGAGCATGGTGGTGGATTTTTTTTAAAGAAACTATTTGATCTCTCATGCTTCACTTAGATTATTTTGAGAGTCATTAATAGCATGGTAATTTGCTTAATGTTAATATACTTGGTGTTCAAGATATGTGTAACTTTCTTTTGAGTGCGTTGAATACTAAGATACGTTTGATGCTTGATAATTGTTTTGAGATATGGAGGTGATAATATCAAAGTCGTGCTAGTTGGATGATTATGAATTTGAGAAATACTTGTGCTGAAGTTTGCAAGTCCCATAGCATGCACGTATGGTTAAAGTTATGTAACAAATTTGAAACATGAAGTGTGCCTGGCTTGTGCATCCTTATGAGTGGCGGTCGGGGACGAGAGATGGTATTTTCCTACCAATCTATTCCCCTAGGAGCATGCGCGTAGTACTTGAATTTTTGATGGCTTCTAAATTTTTGCAATAAGTATATGAGTTCTTTTGATTAATGTTGAGTCCATGGATTATACACACGTTTACCTTTCCGCCATTGCTAGCCTCTTCGGTACCGTGCATTGCCCTTTCTCACCTTGAGAGTTGGTGCAAACTTCGCCGGTGCATCCAAAACCCGTGATACGATATGCTCTATCACACATAAACCTCCTTATATCTTCCTCAAAACAACCAACACACCTACCTATCATGGCATTTCCATAGCCATTCCGAGATATATTGCCATGCAACTTCCACCATCATCATCATGACATACATTACTTTTGTCATATTGCCATTGCATGATCTTGTAGTTGACATCGTATTTGTGGCAAAGCCACCATGCATTATTTTCCATACATGTCACTCTTGATTCATTGCACCATCCTGGTACTCCGCCGGAGGCATTCATATACAGTCATATCTTGTTCTAAGTTTCGAGTTGTAATCCTTGTGTTATAATCAATAGAAGTGTGATGATCATCATTATTAGAGCATTGCCCAAAAAAAGAGAAAGGCCAAAAAGAAAAAAAAGGAAGGCCCCCCCAAAAAAGGGGAAATGCTACTATCTCTTTTACCACACTTGTGCTTCAAAGTAGCACCTTGTTCTTCATGTAGTGAGTCTCATATTTTGTGCTTCAAAGTAGCACCATGCTTTTCATGTAGAGAGTCTCATGTGTTATCACTTTCATATACTAGTGGGAATTTTTCATTATAGAACTTGGCTTGTATATTCCTACGATGGGCTTCCTCAAATGCCCTAGGTCTTCGTGAGCAAGCAAGTTGGGTGCACACCCACTAGTTTTCTTTTGTTGAGCATTCATAGCTCTAGTGCATCCGTTGCATGGCAATCCCTACTCCTCATGTTGACATCAATTGATGGGCATCTCCATAGCCCATTAATTAGCCTCGTCAATGTGAGACTTTCTCCTTTTTTGTCTTCTCCACACAATCCCCATCATCATATTCTATTCCACCCATAATGCTATATCCATGGCTCATGCTCATGTATTGCATGAAGGTTGAAAAAGTTTGAGATTATTTAAGTATGAAACAATTGCTTGGCTTGTCATCGGGGGTATAGAAGTTGGGAACATCTTTGTGTGACGAAAATGAAGCATAGCCTAACTATATGATTTTGTAGGGATGAACTTTCTTTTGCCATGTTATTTTGAGAAGACATGATTGCTTTGATTAGTATGCTTGAAGTATTATTATTTTTGTTTCAATATGAACTTTTGTCTTGAATCTTTCGGATCTGAATATTCATATCACAATTAAGAAGATCTACATTGAAGTTATGCCAAAGTATCACTCCGCATCAAAAATTCTTTTTTATCATTTACCTACTCGAGGACGAGCAGGAATTAAGCTTGGGGATGCCTGATGCGTCTCCAACGTATCTATAATTTCTGATTGCTCCATGCTACTTTATCTACTATTTTGGACTATATTGGGCTTTATTTTCCACTTTCATATTACTTTTGGGACTAACCTATTAACCGGAAGCCCAGCCCAGAATTGTTGTTTTTTTTGCCTTTTTCAGTATTTCGAAGAAACAGAATATCAAAGGAAGTCCAAACGGAACAAAACCTTCGGGATCGTGATTTTCCAACCGAACGTGACCCAGGAGACTTGGACCCTACTCCAAGCAGTGCCCGAGGAGGTCACAAGGGTGGAGGGCGCGCCCCCTACCTCGTGGGCCCCTCGGAGCTCCAGCGACGTACTCCTTCTCCTATATATACCTATGTATTCCCGAACGATCAGAACAGGAGCCAAAAACCTAATTCCACCGCCGCAACCTTCTGTATCCACGAGATCCCATCTTGGGGCCTGTTCCGGAGCTCCACCGGAGGGGGCATCCACCATGGAGGGTTTCTACATCATCACCATAGCCCCTCCGATGAAGTGTGAGTAGTTTACTTTAGACCTTCGGGTCCATAGCTAGTAGCTAGATGGCTTCTTCTCTCCTTTTGGATCTCAATACAATGTTCTCCCCCTCTCTCGTGGAGATCTATTCGATGTAATCTTCTTTTTGCGGTGTGTTTGTTGAGACCGATGAATTGTGGGTTTATGATCCAGTATTATCTATGGAAAATATTTGATTCTTCTCTGAATTCTTTTGTGTATGATTGAGTTATCTTTGCAAGTCTCTTCGAATTATGTTTTTGGTTTGGCCAACTAGATTGGTAGTTCTTGCAATGGGAGAAGTGCTTAGCTTTGGGTTCAAGCTTGCGGTGTCCTTACTCAGTGACAGAAAGAGTTGCAAGGCATGTATTGTATTGTTGCCATCGAGGATAACAAGATGGGTTTTTTATCATATTGCATGAATTTATCCCTCTACATCATGTCATCTTGCCTATGGCGTTACTCTGTTTTTACTTAATACTCTAGATGCATGCTGGATAGCGGTCGATGAGTGGAGTAATAGTAGTAGATGCAGAATCGTTTTGATCTACTTGTTTTGGACGTGATGCCTATATACATGATCATTGCCTAGATATACTCATAACTATGCTTAATTCTGTCAATTGCTCAACAGTAATTTGTTCACCCATCGTAGAATACTTATGCTCTTGAGAGAAGCCACTAGTGAAACCTATGGCCCCCGGGTCTATTCTCATAATATCAATCTATATCACTTTATTTACGTGCTTTGTTTTTACTTTGCCTTTACTTTTTACTTTGAATCTATCTATCAAAAATACCAAAAATATTATCTCTATCAGATCTCACTCTCGTAAGTGACCGTGAAGGGATTGACAACCCCTAAGCGTTGGTTGCGAGTTGCTATCGTTTTGTGTAGGTACGAGGGACTTGTGCGTGGTCTCCTACTGGATTGATACCTTGGTTCTCAAAAACTGAGGGAAATACTTACGCTACTTTACTGCATCATCCTCTCCTCTTCGGGGAAATCCAATGCAGTGCTCAAGAGGTAGCAATTCACTTGTCTTGTTGTTGGTTGCAGAAATCTTGTGAGCTTGGAACCCAGTATTCTGCCTTGGAATAGGAGAAAATCCAACTCAAGCTTGATCTGGATCTCGCTAAGGAGAACCTGAAGAAGGCTCAAGACAAAGTGGCAATCATGGGAGGTAACAAACTTGTCGACTGTATGCCTTGTTATTTTTCCTTTCCATCCTTTGAACCAAGTGGTTCCACTCGAGCAGATGTGCATAGTGAAAACCGTCAACTCCATGCTCATCTGAGGAATGTTATTTCTTTATACAAAATGAAGTAGGCTTTGGAGCAGAAGGACCTTGATCTTGCGGGGGCGCAGAAGACAGCGCGAGAGAAGACTGAACTGGCTGACAGGAAGCTAGCTTCAGTCAGAAAGTTGGAGGAGGAGAATGCCAAGCTGAAGACTGTTGTTGACGAGGCAAAGAAAGAAGTAGCACAACTGAAGGAGGAGAAGGTAGGCTTGACTGACAAAGTGGATGTTCTCACTCGGAAGAGGGATGAACTAGAAGCTTATCTGGGTGGTCTTGCCAAGAAGATGTTCCTCATTGTTGAAGGTATTTTCCCTCATCCGGCTGGATTGAAAAAAATTCTTCACAACGCCACCGCCAATTCATTATTTTTCACTCCGTGCAGAATTTTGTCAGAACTTCGAAGAGGAAACTGGGCGGATTGAGACAGGAATGGACCCCATCAACTCTCCTATCAAGGATGAAGCTGCCATGAATGTACTGCGACTGGAGTATTGCCTCGCCAGTGTCCTCGACTGAAAGTTGCACTAACGCAGATAGATAAGGAGCTGTGGCCAGAGGATGTGCTTATGAAAGACCTCGAGTCACTGATGACTCGACTCAACGACATCCCTGACCGAGTGCAGGCATCAAAGAAGTCAACTGCTCGCAGTGGCACTGATGTGGCACTATCACTCGCCCATGTTTATTGTAAGGACGCCAAGGAAGAGAAGCTAAAAGCTCTTTAGGTGGCAAACACCAAGAAGCTTCAATTTCAGTCTTTCATGGAAACCTTCATCGACGTAGCCACTCGCATCGCAGACGACATTGACTTGGACACTTTTGTTGAGCCAGCAAATCCTCCTCCCGCCGAGTGAAAAACTTGATAACCGGATTTTATTTGCCTCGGAATGCCGAGTGATTTTGTAATCGTTAAACTCTTTCGGGCCTGACGCCCGAGTACTTCTATTGGCCGTTCTGAACCTTGCTGGATTTATCTGAACTTGGTTGTTTTATTCGAATGTAGTTTCTTTGTCTTTGATGTTCTTTGATTTTTTGACTTAGGCGAATCTGGGATCGTGGCTGAGCCTCCAAGTGAGAGGATTGCTCTTCACTCGGAGTAGACATTGTACTTGTGGCGCAACTAAAAGTGCACCTAGACATTGTACTTGTGATGCAACTCAGAGTGCATCTAGACATTATACTTGTGGCGCAACTCAGAGTGCATCCAGACGTTGTACTTGTGGCGCAGCTCAGGGTGCACCTTATTCCTTCCGAGTGGGAAGTTTGCTCTCCACTCGGCGTGTTGTTGAAACTTAGGCGAGTACGAGATCGCAGGTAAGCCCCCGAGTGATAGGGTTGTTCTTCACTCAGAGTGTTTTATAACTTAGGCGAGTACGAGATCGCAGCTAAGCCCCCGAGTGAGACGGCCGTTCTTCACTCGGAGTGTTTTATAACTTAGGAGAGTACGTGATCGTAGCAAAGCCCCCGAGTGAGAGGGTTGCCATTCACTCAGAGTGTTTTCTCACTTAGGCGAGTACGGGATCGCATCTAAGCCCATGAGTGAGAGGGTTGCTCTTTACTTAGACTGTTTTTTAAACTTAGGCGAATCTGGTTCGCAACTAAGCCCCCGAGTGAAAGGGTTGCTCTTCACTCGGAGTGTTTTATAACTTAGGTGAGTACGAGATCGCAGCTAAGCCCCCGAGTGAGAGGGGTGCTCTTCACTTGGAGAATTTTTGAAACTTAGGCGAATCTGGTTCACAGCTAAGCCCCTGAGTGAGAGGGTTGCTCTTCACTCGGAGTGTTCTTGAAACTTAGGCGAATCTGGTTCACAGCTAACCTCCGGGTGAGAGGATTGCTCTTCACTCGGAGAATTTTTTAACTTAAGCGAGTACGGGGTCGCAGCTAAGCCCTCGAGTGAGAGGATAGCTCTACACTCGGAGAATGTTTAAACTTAGGCGAGTACGGGGTCGCAGCTAAGCCCCCGAGTGAGAGGATTGCTCTTCCCTTGGAGTGTTTTTGAAATATAGGCGAATCGGGTTCGCAGCTAAGCCCCCGAGTGAGGGGATTGCTCTTCACTCAGAGTGGTTCTAAAACTTAGGCGAATCAGGTTCGCAGCTAAGCCACCCACTAGGGGATTTGGACACACATATTTATGCGAAAACAATCATTAGGATAGTGTGGGAATCATGTCTTTTATAAAGAATCTGAAAGGATTCTTATTACAACTCGACAATCCAAGTGCTTAGGTATAAAAATGGCGGAGCAGATCCGCGTTCCAAGAGCACGGCTCATCTTTCTTCCTGGGCACATTGTAAAGGTGATATGCCTCATTGTGGAGCACCTTTGTGACGATGAAGGGGCCTTCCCAGGCAGGGGCGAGCTTATGAGGTTGTTGCTGATCCACTCGGAGAACAAGGTCTCCTTCTTGAAATGCTCGACCTTTGACGTTTTGGGTGTGGAATCAATGAAGATCTTGCTGATAAATTGTCGACCAGATCAAAGCCATCTCTCTCTCTTCCTCCAGAAGATCAACATTGTCTTGATGTGCTTACTCTCCTTCGGCTTTTGAGAAGAGTTCTACTCGGGCCGCACTGTGGAGCAAGTCAATTGGAAGCACAGCTTTAGCCCCATATACCATGAAGAAAGGAGTTCGACCAGTCAACGGTTAGGAGTTGTCCTCAATCCCCACAAAACGGACGGCAACTCAGTCACCCAAGCACCTGCTGCATTCTTGAGGTCACACATCAATCAGGGTTTCAGCCCTTGGAGGATCAAACCATTTGCTCTTTCAGCTTGCCCATTCGACTGTGGGTGCGCAACGGATGCGTAGTCAACCCGAGTGCCTTGGAAAGTGCAGAAAGCTCTGAACTCATCGGAATCGAAGTTTGAGTTGTTGTCTGTGATGATGCTGTGCGGAACTCCATATCTGAATATTAACTCTCTGGTGTAACTGATGGTTGTGCTTGGGTCAAGGTTCTTGATGGGTTTGGCTTCAATCCACATAGTGAACTTGTCAACTGCCACATCCACTTCTACCGGTCCTCAGGGGCCCAACCATGTCTAGTCCCCAAATAGCAAATGGGCATATGAGTGGAATAGTCTTTAAGGCCGATGCGGGCTTGTGGGACATGTTCGAGTAAAACTGGCAACCTTCGCACTTCTCGACTCTCTCCATAGCCATTTCTTTTGCTCGCGGCCAGTAGAATCCTGCTTGGTATGCTTTGGCGATGATGGTCCGAGAGGACGTGTGGTGACCATAGGTCCCCGAGTGGATCTAATTCAAGATTAGTCGACCTTCTTCTCGAGAGATACATCGCTGAGCTACTCCAGTAACACTCTCTTTGAAAAGCTAGCCACTTATTACCGTGAAGGCTTTGGATATGCGGATGATCTGGCGGGCCTCATCCTCATCCTTTGGGAGCTCCTGCCTGAGCAGATATGCAATATATGGCACTGTCCAATCGGGAGTGATTACTAGAACCTCCATGATTATGTTGACTACTGCTAGTAATTCGACTTCAATCGGATTGGTAGCACTTATTGGTTGCGGCGTATCCTCTATAAAGGTATCTTCTTGCACTAATGAGGTGTGGAGATGCTCCAGGAACACATTACTGGGAATAGGCTTCCGAGTGGAACCTATTTTCGCCAGGTCATCAGCTGCTTGATTCTTGAGTCGAGGAACGTGGCGGAGCTCTAACCCTTCAAACTTCTTCTCCAACTTCCTTACTGCATTGCAGTACCCGGTAATGGCAGGGCTCCGGACAACCCATTCTTTCATCACTTGATTGACCACCAAATCTGAGTCGCCTCATCAGGCGACGGACGCCGAGTGAAATGGCCATACGCAACCCATAGAGAAGTGCTTCGTACTCAGCTTCGTTGTTGGAGAAACCAAGTGAATCTGGAGAACATAACTGAGCTTGTCACCACTTGGGGATAATAGAACCACTCCAGCACCAGAATCATTCAATATCTTGGATCCATCAAAGAACATGGTCAAGTGTTTCGAGTGAACTTGGGTCGGCTGCTGTTGCTCAATCCACTCGGCCAGGAAATCTGCAATTGCTTGAGATTTGATTGCCTTTTTTGCTTCGAACTTGATATCCTGAGGGAGAAGTTCAATCGACCACTTAGCCACTCGACCGGTTGCATCTCCATTGTTCAAAATTTCTGATAATAGAGCGTCACTGGTGTCTAAAACCGAATGGTCTGCGAAGTAATGTGCAACTTTCTTCATGGTCAGATAAATTTCGTAGACAAGCTTCTGGTAATGCGGATACCTTTGTTTGGATGGAGTCAAGACTTCAGAAATGTAATACACTGGGCGTTGAACTTTGTAGGCTTTGCCTTCTTCCTCCCACTCGACTGTGAGCACTGTGCTGACAACCTGTCCAGTGGCTACAATATACAACAATAGTGCTGACTGGGGAAGCAAGCACTGATACGTCCATTTTGCATCATGCTTTTATATTGATATTTATTGAATTATAGGCTGTTATTACACATTATATCACAATACTTATGTCTATTCTCTCTTATTTTACAAGGTTTACATAAAGAGGGAGAATGCTGGCAGCTAGAATTCTAGACTGGAAAAGGAGCAAATATTAGAGACCTATTCTGCACAACTCCAAAAGTCGTGGAACTTCACGGAGCTTTTTTTTGGAATATATAAAAAATATTGGGCGAAGAAAGAACCAGAGGGGGCCACCTGCCAGCCACAAGGGTGGAGGGCGCGCCCTACCTCCTGCCCCCCCGACCTTGTGGGCCCTCTGGCAGGCCTCCGGTGCCCATCTTTGGCTATATGGTGTCTTTCACCCTATAAAAAATCAAGACGAAGCTTTCGGGACGAAGCTCTGCCGTCTCGAGGCGGAACTTGGGCAGAAACAATCTAGGGCTCCGGTGGAGCTATTCTGCCGAGGAAACATCCCCCTCGGAGGGGGATATCGTCGCCATCGTCATCACCATCGATCCTCTAATAGAGAGGGGGTCAATCTCCATCAACATCTTCACCAGCACCATCTCCTCTCAAACCCTAGTTCATCTCTTGTATCCAAACTTTATCCCAAAACCTCACCTTGGTACCTATGGGTTGCTAGTAGTGTTGATTACTCCTTGTAATTGATGCTAGTTGGTTTATTCGGTGGAAGATCATATGTTCAGATCCTTAATGATAATTAATACTCCTCTGATCTTGATTATGAATATGCTTTGTGAGTAGTTACGTTTGTTCCTGAGGACATGGGAGAAGTCTTGTTAAAGTAATCATGTGAATTTGGTATTTGTTCGATATTTTGATGAGATGTATGTTGTCTCTCCTCTACTGGTGTTATGTGAACGTCGACTACATGACACTTCACCATTATTTGGGACTAGGGGAAGTCATTGGGAAGTAATAAGTAGATGATGGGTTGCTAGAGTGACAGAAGCTTAAATCCTAGTTTATGCGTTGCTTCGTAAGGGGCTGATTTGGATCCATATGTTTCATGCTATGGTTAGGTTTACCTTAATACTTCTTTCATAGCTGGGGAAGCTTGCGAGAGGGGTTAATCATAAGTGGGAGGCTTGTCCAAGGAAGGGCAGCACCCAAGCACCGGTCCACCCACATATCAAATTATCAAAGTAACGAATGCAAATCATATGAGCATGATGAAAACTAGCTTGACAACAATTCCCGTGTGTCCTCGGGAGCGCTTTGCTTTATACAAGAGTTTGTCCAGGTTTGTCCTTTTCTACAAAAATGATTGGGCCACCTTGCTGCACCTTGTTTACTTTTATTACTTGTTACCCGTTACAATTTAACTTATCACAAAACTATCTATTATCGATAATTTCACTGCTTGCAGACAATACCTTGCTGAAAACCGCTTGTCATTTCCTTCTACTCCCCATTGGGTTCGACACTATTACTTATCGAAAGGACTATGATAGATAGCCTATACTTGTGGGTCATCAAGCACCGACTGGGTGGAAAGCAGGGCTTTGAGCTCTACAAACGCTGCTTCAGCTTCAGGAGTCCACTCGAATGTATCAGATTTTTTCATCAGTCGGTTAAGAGGCAACACCTTTTCACCGAGACAGGAAATGAATTGACTCAGTGTGGCCAAACAACCAGTAAGCTTCTGAACATCATGCACATGCACAACACTTCATTCAGAGAATTGCTCCAATCTTTTCCGGGTTTGCGTCGATCCCTCATTCGGAAACAAGAAAACCGAGTAACTTTCCTCCCGGGACTCCAAATGTGCATTTTGACGGGTTGAGCTGGATATCAGATCTTAGGTTGGCAAATGTTTTAGCGAGGTCAGCCAGCAGGTCGGAACCTTTGCGTGACCTGACCACGATATCATCCATGTAGGCTTCCATGTTCTGAGTGATTCGAGTGAGCATGCACTTCTAAATAATGCGCATGAATGTGGCACCAACATTCTTGAGACCAAAAGTCATGGTAACATAGAAAAAGCACCCGAATGAGGTGATGAAGGCCGTTTTTATTTCATTGGGCCCATACAGTCGGATCTGATGGTACCCGGAATACGCGTCCAAAAAGGACAAACGCTCACACCACACAGTCGAGTCGACAATCTGGTCGATTGATACGTCCATTTTGCATCATGTTTCCTTACTATTATTTATGATTTTTATTCATAATAATGCTTTTTGGAGTAATTTTAATGCCTTTTCTCTCATAATTTACAAGGTACACGCAAAGAGGGAGAATTCCGGCAGCTGGAAATCTGGACCTGGAAAAGCTACGTCAGGCCACCTATTCTGCACAACTCCAAACAAGCTGAAACTTCACGGAGATTATTTATCAAATATATGATGAATATTGGAGTAAATAACTACTAGAGGGGCCCCACTAGGTGGGCACAACCCACCTGGGCGCGCCAGGGAGCCCAGGTGCGCCAGGGTGGGTTATGCTCACCCAGGCCCACCTCCGGTACCCATCTTCTAGTATACAGGTCATTTTGACCTAGAAAAAATAAGGAGAGGAATTTTAGGACGGAGCGCCGCCGTCTCGAGGCGGAACTTGGGCAGGATCACTTTTTCCCTCCGGCGGAGCAATTCCACCAGGGGAACTTCCCTTCCGGATGGGGAAATCATCGTCATCATCATCACCAACAACTCTCCCATCTTGGGGAGGGCAATCTCCATCAACATCTTCAACAACATCAACTGATATCAAACCCTAGTTCATCTCTTGTGTTCAATCTTGTTACCGGAACTATAGATTGGTGCTTGTGGGTGACTTGTAGTGTTGATTACATCTTGTAGTTGATTACTATATGGTTTATACGGTGGAAGATTATATATTCAGATCCAATATGCTATTTAATACCCCTCTGATCTTCAGCATGATTATCATTTGTGAGTAGTTACTTTTGTTCTTGAGGTCATGGGAGAAATCATGTTGCAAGTAATCATGTGAACTTGATATGTGTTCGATATTTTGATAGTATGTATGTTGTGATTCCCTTAGTGGTGTCATGTGAACGTAGACTACATGAACCTTGACCATATTCGGGCCTAAGGGAATGCATTGTGGAGTAGCAATTAGATGATGGGTTGCGAGAGTGACAGAAGCTTAAAACCCAGTTTATGTGCTATTTTGTAAGGGACCAATTGGATTAAAAAGTTTAATGCTATCGTTAGAATTTATTCTTAATACTTTTCTCGTAGTTGCGGATGCTTGGTGGAGGGTTAATCATAAGTAGGAGGTTTGTTCAAGTAAGAATAGCACCTAAGCACCGGTCCACCCACATATCAAATTATCAAAGTACCGAACACAAACCAAACCAACATGGTGAAAGTGACTAGATGAAAATCCCGTGTACCCTCAAGAACACTTTGCTTATCATAAGAGACTGTTTTGGCCTGTCATTCGCCTAAAAGTATTGCGCTATCTTGCTGCACTTTTGTTACTACTATTGTTACTTGTCCGTTACAAATTATCTTGCTATCAAACTACTTAGTTACTTACAATTTCAGCACTTTCAGACATTACCTTACTGAAAACTACTTGTGATTTCCTTCTTCTTCTCGTTGGGTTCGACACTTTTACTTATCGAAAAGAGCTACAATTGATCCCCCATACTTGTGGGTCATCAAGGCTATGCTGGCACCGTTGCCGGGGAGTGAAGCGCCTTTGGTAGGTGGAATTTGGTAAGGAAACATTTATATAGTGTGCTGAAATTTATTGTCACTTGTTACTATGGAAAACAATCGTTTGAGGGGTTTGTTTGGGGTATCTTCACCTCGACTAGAACCACAATTAGCTACCCCTCAACCTACTACACCTACTGAAAATATTGAATATGAAATTCCTTCGGGTATGATAGAACAACTGCTAGCTAATCGTTATGCAGGAGATGGAACCGAACATCCTGATATGCACTTGATATATGTAGAACAAATTTGTGGATTGTTCAAGCTTGTAGGTTTACCCAGGGATGAAGTTATGAAAAAGGTTTTCCCTTTATATTTGAAGGGAAAATCATTGGCATGGTATAGGCTATGCGATGATATTGGATCTTGGAATTGGAATCATTTGAAATTGGAGTTCCACTAAAAAATTTTATCTTATGCATCTAGTTCATCATCATCGGAATTATATATAATTTTTGGCCTCGTGAAGGAGAAAGTATCGCTCTAGCTTGAGGGAGTCTTAAGTCAATGTTATATTCATGCCCCAATCATGATCTCTCCACATAAATTATTATCCAGAACTTTTATGCTCGACTTTCTCGTAATGATCAAACCATGCTTGATACTTCTTGTGTTGGTTCTGTTATGAAGAAGACTATTGAATTCCGGTGGGATCTTTTGGAAAGAATTAAACACAACTCTGAAGATTGGGAACTCGACGAAGGTAAAGAGTCGGGTATTAAACCTAAGTATGATTGTGTTAAATCTTTTATGAATACCGATGCTTTTCAAAAGTTTAGCACTAAATATGGACTTGACTCTAAGATAGTAGCTTCCTTCTGTGAATCATTTGCTACTCATGTTGCTCTCCCTAAAGAGAAATGGTTTAAATATCACCCACCTATTAAAGAAGAAATCAAAGAACCGGTACCAGTTAAAGAAGAAACTATACTTTACAACGTTGAACCAGTTGTTCCTTCTGCTTATATAGAGAAACCACCTTTCCCTGTTAGGATAAAGGAACATGCTAAAGTTTCAAATATGGTTAACAAGAGTTACATTAGAACACCTAAACTTGATGAAAAAATTAAAGTGTAACATAGTATTTCTATGGTTAAAAATCTCTTGGAGGAAAATGTAGATGGGCATGTTATTTACTTCTATGAAGAAGTTGCTAGAATTGCCAAACCTGATAAAAAGGATAAACATAGACCTGTTGTTGGCATGCCCGTTGTCTCAGTTAAAATAGGAGATCACTGTTATCATGGTTTATGTGACCTAGGTGCTAGTGTGAGTGCTATCCTTATTCCTTATATCAAGAAATTATGAATGAGATAGCACCCACAGATATAGAAGACATAGATGTTACTATTAAACTTGCTAATAGAGACACTATATCACCAATTGGGATTGTTAGAGATGTTGAAGTGTTGTGTGGAAAATAAAATACCCTACTAATTTTCTTGTTCTTGGTTCCCCACAAGATGACTTTTGTCCCATTATCTTTGGTAGACCCTTCTTGAACACCGTTAATGCTAGAATAGACTGTGAGAAACAATGTCGGTGTTAGTTTTGGTGATGAATCTCATGAGTTTAAATTTTCCAAGTTTAGTAGAAAGCTTCATGAAAAAGAATTGCCTAGTGAGGATGAAATAATTGGTCTTGCTTCTATTGTTGTACCACCTACTGATCCGTTAGAACAATATTTGCTAGACCATGAAAATGATTTACATATGAATGAATGAAATGAAATAGATAAGATTTTCTTTGAACAAAGTCCTCTGCTTAAACACAACTTGCCTATTGAAACTCTAGGAGGTCCTCCTCCACCTAAAGGTGATCCTGTGTTTGAACTAAAATAATTGCCAGCCACTTTGAAATATGCTTATCTTGATGAAAAGAAGATATATCCTGTTATTATTGGTGCTACCCTTTTAGAACATGAAGAAGAAAGATTATTGGAAGTTCTAAGGAAGCACCGAGCTGCTATTGGATATACTCTTGATGATTTAAAGGGCATTAGTCCCACTCTATGTCAGCACAAAATTAATATGGAACCTGATGCTAAACCCGTTGTTGATCACCAACGTCGGTTAAATCCAAAATGAAGGAAGTGGTAAGAAATGAAATATTAAAACTTCTGGAAGCAGGTATAATCTACCCTATAGCTGCTAGTAGATGGGTAATGTCACTGTACATAAGTAAGGGCACTACTTTGTACCCCTTTACCTGTGCACGGGCAGTCAGAGCCACACCTGCGGCCACACTTAAGCGAGGCGGGGGCAGGGGATCTAAACCACAAGGCGGCCGAAGCAACGCCAAGATAGAGACATGAAGAGCAAGAGGGAGAGGTGGATTCCCCCGGCAAGACCCTTGCCGGGGCGGCCTCCACGGCCCCGGCAAGGACCTTGCCGGGACAACTTTCCCAACCCCAACGGAGTGCGCCACCATCGAGCCCAAGGTTTCCAACGACCACGTTGGGACCAAGGCTTGGGAGGCGCCTCCATGATGGCATGCAGATCTTTGTGAAGATTATAAACACTTCAAGTTAGATGAGGATTAGAAGACGACGAACCTCGGCGAGATCCTTGCCGAAGAAACCCACAAGACCTCCGGCAAGATTCTTGCCGGGGACGACCACGACGCCACGGCAAAACCCTTGCCGGGGCCCCGACAAGGCCCTTGCCGAGGACATCCGCGGGGCCACAGCCAGGCCCACGCCCGCCAAGTTTCCACCGCCGCTCCCGTGCAGCTGCCAGCCCACCAGCTTGGAAGGCACCTGCATGTCGATGTGAGGCTTCCATGCCAACTCAGCGCGTGCCTACGTGGTGGCATGCAAATCTTCGGGAAGGCCCTACCACCGCACCACCTCAGCAGCCAGCCAGCCTACATGGCACTGACCGCCTTGCTGGCCCGGGCACGTGTCGAAGCAGGGCAAGGCGACGGTAAAGTGAGGGGGACACCTAAGGTGCGCATTAAATGCGTCTTGTCTTGTAATGGCTAAGCGATAAGCTTAGCCACTGTACACCGATGCCACCTCCTGTGTGCCACTGTGGCAATCCCCTTGACTATAAAAGGAGGGCCAAGGCATCCAGGAGAAGGATGGGGACCCTTGGACAAGTTACACTCACCGTAGCTAGCTCAAGAACTCCAAGAACACTGATATACACACAAAAGGAGGACTAGGGTATTACACATCCTCGCAGCCCGAACCTGGCTAAATGACCCGTGTGCTTGTGCTGACTGTTGATCCCGCTCTTCTCACGACCCCACGCCCCACGACCATAGTAGGGATTCCCGTGATCCCATTGGTGTCGTTTCCACCGACATCTTTGGCGCGCCAGGTAGGGGGGCGCAGTTGTGAGAATCTGGTTTAGTAGGTAGTCGAACAACTCTTCGTCACCATGGATCCCAAGAGGAAGACGACAACAGCGATCGGTTCATCCAGAACCGGACCGCCTGTACTGGTGCGGGCCAGTAGCGGGCCAGTAGCGGGCCGGCCGCGGAAAGAACCCGTGGCGCGACCCGCAAACACCCAAATCACCCTGGTAGTCCAGACCTGGTGAGCAGCATCGTTCGTGCGCCAGGCAACGGGCCGCACGCTGCAAACTCCAGAGACGGAGTTGGGTCCCCCGCAGGCAGCGCAGGTCCCTCCAGGGGTGTCGCCATGCTGCCTGATGGTGGCGCGGCGGCTTCCAGGACACCAACACCAGCGCCCATGGTGTGCTCTTCCCAAGTCATGTGGGATGAGCAGTGCCACCATGCTGGTGACCCTGGGCGCCACCCTGGGAAGAATCCCGCGCGTCCTTCGTGAGACGAGGAAGGCCAGCATGCACGTCGAGGTGCTGGTGAAAATGGCGGACATCCGTAGGGACGTGATAGAGCTCCTTCTAACATAGTTAGAAGTTGAAGCGCGTCACGGTCCACACAGCTTTCACCGCCGCCCACACCAGCAGAAGCTCTGGCGCGTGCACAACTACTCCTCGACTTTCCTCCTGCTGCGGACAGGCTCGACGAGTAGAGAGCCACTGTCCGGAGCCTCGTCGGCATCGCCAACAAAGATGAGCCGCGACCAGCGGGGCCCGTAGGCCGTCGCTCCGTCGAGCCACCGCATGCCAGTGGTGGAAGGGCCGGGGCGATGCAGCCACGATGCACGCTCCTCCCCCACGCCAGCCACCGCGGGTGTCGATCCATCATGATGACGCTTGTGATGATACCTCCATAGCATCGTCCGATCCGCGAACCCATCGTGACCAGCATCAAGTTCTTCGGGAGCGAGCCCTTGAAGACGCTCGAACCACCATCGAGCGTCGTCATGATGCATGCCACCAATCAGACAGGCGGGCAGAACCCACTATGGACCACCCGGCACCGAGAGGCTACGGTGGCCTACCCTACGAGGTGGGTTGTCCGGCCTTCACCCATGAGCTGCGGCAGTTCCAATGGCCCTCTCACCGCACAGTCAAGCCCGACGTTGGCGAGAAGTACAACGGCAAGACCCACCTGTCAGAGTTCCTCAGCATCTAGACCATCACAATGCAAGCTGCTGGAGCCCGCGACGATAAGGTGCTTGCCAATTACTTCCCGTTTTGCTCAAGCCCAGTGTTATGTCATGGTTGATACACTTGCTGGTGGATTCAATTTCTTCTTGGTCGGATCTGTGTCATGAGTTTGTTGGCGCCTTCACTGGAGGCCATCAAGCTCATGGCCAGGCGAGCGATTTGCACATCATCCGCCAGAAGGAAGGAGAAAACCTGCGCAAGTACATCCAAAGGTTCAGCCGAGTGCAGTACAACATCCCAAACGTTCCTCCTGCCGCCATGATTAGTGCGTTCCATCAGAATGTGCGCAACTGCAATATGCGTGAGGAGTTGGCGATGAACAAGGTCAAAGATGTGGCCAAACTTTACGTCCTGGCCGACAGGTGCGCTCAGGCTGAAGAGGGGAGGAAGTACCCCGGCGAGGACGCTGGTGCGGAAACCGACTCCACAGACAGCGACACCGCCGCCCCCACAAAGAAGGGTCGGCGCCATAACAGAAAGCGTATGGGCAAGACTGTGCTTGCCATCGAGGGATCCGATGACACCGGCACTGCCAAGAAGGCCAAGTCAAGCGACCCTAGCAAGGAGGTTGCCGGTTGTGCCGCTTGCCGGGCCTTGGCGGTGTCGGATATCGGGTTCTGGCAAAACCCTTAAGGTTCGAACTCTGGGGTGCGCATGAAGATCTTATCCCTATCGAAACACGCCCTCAACCTCACCATGATTCTAATCCATCACGATGAACAACACAAGAGACACGAGGTTTATACTAGTTCTGGCCACCGTTGTGGTCTAATACCATAATCTAGTGTGTGGTGTGGTGGATTGCTTCTTGGGGTTAGGATGAACAGTACAGAGGAAGAACAGCCTCGCGAGAGGTGTTCTTGTGGTGGTGGGTGTTCTGCTTAGGAAGGACTCGATCCCTTGGCTATCGATTAGATCCTCCCCCTTCTACTGCGGTGGCTATCTCTATTTATAGAGGCCCTAGTCCTCTTCCCAAATATTGAGCGGGAAGGGAGACAACAACGGCCAATTTGAAAGGGGACAACTAGTACAAGCTATCCTGACTAAAGGTGGTCTTCGACTGCCAAAGGCACTGGTGATGATGCCGTCTTGGGCTCCACGGTGACCTCTGTCCTGCCGTCCTGCTGGTCTTCGTCTCGTTGCACCGATATGGAAAACTTTGCTTGATGCCTTGGTACTCCGCGCTTGCGCTTGCCTCCTTTGCACCAAAGAGGAAACAAGGACACTGCGCAGGCTAGCGCCCGCCTGGTCTTGATCGTCATGGCTTGCGTCATGAGCACCTCGCGAGGTACCCCTTGCCTTGATCTCTCCGCCTCCTCGCGAGCCTGCTGGTGAGGCTGCCACTGAGGAGGCCTTGTGTCATCCGCCCCACGAGGTTTGGCCCCTCGCGAGGGTCTTGAACTTGGGTTGATGAAGACGGGCCGTACTGGGCCACTACTGAGCCACGCTGCAGGCCGCAGGCAGGCAAGTCTGGGGACCCCCTGTCATGCCCAATATGCGACCCTATCCAAAAGGAACTCGAAGGTCCCACCAAGGATAGACCCGCATATTGAAACGCTTTTGCAAGGTGGATATCATTACATCAACATTACATAATAGATGGGGATACATACAATAGGCATACAATGCCACATGAATACAACATCACAATACATAAGAGCATCATCCGACTATGGATGAAACACAAACAGAAACTCAAACGACATCCACCCTGCTAGCCCAGGCTGCCAACCTGGAACCTATCCCCTGATCGAAGAAGACGCAGAAGAAGAACTCCAACACAAGCAAACATCGCTCTTGCGTCATGATCATCGCATAACCTGTACCTGCAACTGTTGTTGTAGTAATCTGTGAGCCACGAGGACTCAGCAATCCCATTACCATGGGTATCAAGACTAGTAAAGCTTAAAGTAAAGGAAGGGGTAAAGTGGTGAGGCTGCAGCAGCGACTAAGCATATATGGTGGCTAACATACGCAAATAAGAGCGAGAAGAGAGCAAGCAGAACGGTCGTGAAACTAGCAATGATCAAGAAGTGATCCTGAACTCCTACTTACGTCAAACATAACACGAAACCGTGTTCACTTCTCGGACTCCGCCGAGAAGAGACCATCACGGCTACACACGCGGTTGATGCGTTTTAATTCGGATCTGGTGTCAAGTTATCTACAACCAGACATTAACAAATTCCCATCTGCCTATAACCGCAGGCACGGCTTTCGAAAGATTATACCCTGCAGGGGTGTCCCAACTTAGCCCATGACAAGCTCTCACGATCAATGAAGGAATAGACCTTCTCCCAGGAAGACCCGATCAGACTCAGAATCCCGGTTTACAAGACATTTCGACAATGGTAAAACAAGACCAGCAAAGCCGCCCGATGCGCCGACAATCCCGATAGGAGCTGCACATATCTCGTTCTTAGGGCAACACCGGATGAGCAATCCGTACAACTAAAACCAGACCTCAAGTTTCCCTGAGGGGGCGCTGCAAAGGGATCTAGTTCGGACCAACACTTAGACAAGCACTGGCCCGGGGGGGCTATAATAAAGATGACCCTCGAGAGAGCGACTCCCAAGGGAAAAGTAGGTGGTGGTGAGGCAAATGGTAAAACCAAGGTTGGGCCTTGCTGGAGGAGTTTTATTCAAAGCGAACTGTCAAGGGGGTCCCATAAATCACCCGACCGTGTAAGGAACGCAAAATCCGGGAACATAACACCGCTATGACGGAAACTAGGGCGGCAAGAGTGGAACAAAACACCAGGCAAAAGGCCGAGCCTTCCACCCTTTACCAAATATATAGATGCATTAATAATATAAGAGATATTGTGATATCCCAACCAAAATCATGTCCACCATGGAGAAATCTTCAACTTCACCTGCAACTAGCAACGCTATAAGAGGGGCTGAGCAAAAGCGGTAACATAGCCAAACAACGGTTTGCATAGGAAAGGTGTCAAAGGTTAGAGGCTGACATGGCAATTTGGGATGGCTCGATAAACAGGTAATAGGTAGCGCAGCATAGCGATAGAACGAAGCAACTAGCACAGCAATGATAGTAGTGAGATCCAGGGTAGCGGTCATCTTGCCTGAAATCCCGCAAGGAAGAAGAACGAGTCCATGAAGAAGATGAACGGATGAAGCCAAACCAAGCGTAGACGAACGAATCCTAACGATCGCAACGAAACAGGAACTATCGAAAAGAAGCACACAACATAGTAAACACACCACACATGAACAAGGCATAATGCACAAACAAGAATGATGCATGACAAGACTGCATGAAGCTACTCATGGCAAGAGATGATGCAAACAAGAACAACACATCAAGGCAAGTTTAAATGAGGCCGGGAACAACATATAACAATTCCGGTAAGTCCTCATATGCATATTTCGAAATTGGACCAGATCTGAATAAACCTTATGTTCAAGTTGTTAAACAGCAAGTTAAGATGCACCAAGATGATCTACACGAGATTCTAGTCAAGTTACATATAAAGTTCATTTAGTTCGGGGCTACGGCCTAGAAGATATGAGCAAAACAAGTTAAACATGGCATTGATGCAAAATGCATACAAACATCAATCAAACACACCAAAACCAGGATGCAACATGATAATATGAAACTACATGCAATTCTAAGCAAGTTTCATATAGAGCACACTCAAAACGGAGCAACGGTTCAACACACACACATGAAACAAGTTATAGCAACAATCTGTCCACAACAGCAACTAGGCATATTGCAAGCATCAAAACAATAAGCTACAGCATCCTAACATAAAAACAAAAGATATGGGCATGATGTACAGGTAAAGCATTACAAAACATGAACACTGAGCTAACTCCATAAATCACTAGAACATGCTCAAACACACATGGTAAGATTGCAAGTTATAACAATTTCAGACTTTGCAGAAAATAACATCACGATGCAATGTTTAGAGCAATCAAACAACATGTTACAGGAACTTATCATGGCAAACAAAGGCATGGCATGAATCTACTAATTGCATATATCAAAAGTCCTTTACTGACCATAAGCTAAAAAGGTTCAGAAAATATGATGGCACCCATGTGAACATGGCAAGTTATAATACAGATTCATACATGGCAGGAACAGAATTATGAAGGCATGTAAATGAGCTTGTGCAACTCACTACAGAGAAATATATAGCATGGAAAGGCACCCAACAGTAAGAAGGCATGTTTTTGAAGCTAAGCATGGCAATAGCAAGTCCACAGGGTTCATGGATCACTAGCAACAATCATGGTAACAACTGAACTTGATGTTAACAGGCTGACAGCAACATTATGAAGCAACTTTAGAGCAAGATTACAACAAGCTACAACAAGCTATAAATGCTACCAGGGGCATGGATGGATATAGCATTACATGTAGAACAAAACATATTTAGTGATCATCTCCAGATTATGCATAGAATGATTTGTAGGAGCAGGTTTACATCGCATCACAAAATAACAGATTCAGCCTAGCAAAACAGCAACATCATGTACCCTACTTAACAAGCTCGATTCACTCACCACAAGTCATTGCATGACAAGATAAGCATAGCATCATCAAGAAGACATGTTTGTGAAACAAACCAAGGCAAGAACAAGTCCATAGCATGCAAGGATCAACTACAACAACCTTGTCCAAATTGAATAACACGTAAACAATCTGCCAGGAAACATTTTGAAGCAAAAGTAGAGCACGAAAATGACATGCTAGACTACTCCATAATTGCAACCAAGGGCATGAATGGATAGACAAACACCACATGTTCAAAACATCCTTAGTGAAGTATCTCAAAATATGCATGGATCTCTCTGTAGCATCATGTTTACATGGCATCAAAATAACAGCAGAACAGGGACTAAATCAGCGACATCACGATGCCTAGTTTGCATGCTTGTGCTAGTCACCACATTGATCACAAAAATACATGGTAAGCACCTCTGTAAAGAAGACATGGCATAGTTCAAAACACATGTAGACATCAACCTCATAGGATGCATACATCAATCATGGCAAAAATGACAAAAGAGCTCGTTCTGATAACACACAGCAGAAAACAGCATGAAGCACTCTTACAACGATGATTCAGGCACCCAAATGACCCCAAATGAATGTGACGCAATGGAATGAAATGATCTACTCGTCGAGGCGAACAATTTGACATATTACACGCACGAAACGGAGGTACAGATGCAGAGATACAGCATGACGAACATGGCATGATAATGTGCAAAATCTGGGACAGTCGTTTTTCTGAAAGAAACCATGAGCGCCAGATAGCTATAACGTGCACTGGGCGGGGTTTAGGCGGGGCTCACCTAGCAGGCCGAAGCCCAGGTTTGAGGAGATGGGCCCTGGGGCCCATGCGGTGGCTGGGCTCGTCCTCCTCCTCGATCCTGCCTGGATCGAGCGAGGCAGGGGCGGCGCCGCGACTCCGGCGAGGCGGGACGCCGGCGCACGGCGGGGACGGGGCGGAGACGGGAAAAGGCGTCGGGATCCGGCCGCTGCCTTGCCGGATACGGCGACCGGCGGCGGGGCTGGCTTGGTGGCGGAGGCGCAGGGCGAGGCGGACGGCAGGGACGCTGCGGAGCTCGGCGAGGCGCCGGCGGAGGCGACGCGCGGGACGACAGTGGGGCTCGGGGCGAGCGCAGGTCGGCGAGGACGGGAGGCGGAGCGGCTCCCGGAGCGGGGCGGCGAGGCCGCGGCCGGCGGCGGCGGCGGGATGCCCCGCGGCGGCGCGGGCGGGATCCAGGCGGCGGCGGACGGTGGCCGCGGGAGGCGCGCGGCGGCGCGACGCGCGGGCCGGGCGGCGGCGCGGGATGGGCCCCGCGGGCTGCACGCGGGCTCGGGCGGGCCGCGACGGCTGGGACGGTGGCGGAGGACACGCGGCGGTCGGCGATTGGCTGGGGGGAGCGGGGCGGACATGTCCGGGCGGATCCGGACGTGTCCGGCGGCGGAGAGGAGCGGGGCTAGGGTTTCGGGGGAAAACATCCGCGAAAATGAAGAGGGATGATGTTTTTATAGCTAGAGGGAGTTAGGGGAGTCCAACTAAGGCACGGTTTCGCCCACACGATCATGATCGAACGACCGAGAGCATGGAGGGGAGTTAGATGGGTTTTGGGCCACTTTGGAAGGGGTGTTGGGCTGCAAAGAGAAGGGGCTTTTACGGTTACCCGGTTAACTGTTGGAGTACCAAACAACCTCCAAATGGCATGAAACTTGAAGGCGGTCTACCGGTGCTATACCAAGGCCGCTTGGCAAGACTCGGTCCATTCCGAGAAAGTTTAATACCCACTCACGAAAAGAGAGAAGAGGGGGACGCCGGAGGACATAGGAGTGCCGGATTGCAAAACGGACAACGGGGAAAATGCTCGGATGCATGAGACGAACATGTATGCAATGCAATGCACATGATGACATGAGAAAAATGCAACACGCAAGCAAATGACATGGCAACGACGGCGAATAACTGGCAGACACCTGGCGCATCGAAACCGGGGCGTTACACCCCCGTTCCCAGAACGTCGACAGTAGCCCCCAGGCCCAAGGCGTGCTCGGACTTGGCTTAGCAGCAAAGACAAAGGTCAAGTGTAGAGCGCCGCGGGCCCCAACAGCCTGCGGCCTTGGATGCCACATGGCGATTGATTGGACATGGGTGTCTCCGCTTCCCGATGCCGCCTCGGCAACTGCCCGATTTGATGAGTCGCTGCTACATGCAAAAAGAGTCATGATTACCTGTGATCGTGGAGGCCGACGGTTGGCCTTCCTTGGGCTATAAATGGGGAGGGGCGAAAGCCTTCGTTGCACATCTCTTCTTGCTCCGCCTGCTTATTCTTCCTCCTCGCTCTGCTTGCTTGCAGCGTCCCATGGCGCCTATGAAGATTTTCTCAACCGCGGAGAAGGGGAAGGCTTGCCAGGAAGGGCCTGGCTCTCCTCCGCCCAAGCGTGGCCGCGGCCGTCCCCGCAAGCATCCCGCGATACCCGTCGCGGCTTCCCGTAGTCGCGGTGGTGGCCCTTCACGCGGTGGTGGCCGCTCATGTCGAGGCAGCCCGGTCGGTGGAGGAAGGCGTGTCGTGGCTGCGCGGCCTCCCTGGCCGCGCTTCAACTCAGCAGAGGTGCTGCCAGAGTTTGTTGTGTGGTCGGACAACCCGGCCAGCAACTGGCTCCAGCTCCCTCGCTTCTTCGTCGGTGAACTGCCGGCCGCTGCCCCCGGCGGGCTCTGGCTGTAGGCAGATGGCTGCTGCAGCAGGGCCTCCTGGGTCGCGGTGGAGATCTCCGTCATCGGCAACATGCGCCTGGCCCGGGGCTGACAGGCGTTTGCCCCCGTGCACGGTCTGGGCAGGCGGTGCACCCTCCACTTCAAGTACGACGGCGATGCGACCCTCTATGTGAGGGTGTACGGAGAAGATGGCCACCGTGCTGGGTGCTGCCCTGAAGATGACGACGGCGACGAGGTGCTCGGCCTTGGCAACGGCCGTGACGAGGGCGAGGGCGAACCCGCTCCCAGCAGTGGCCACAACTTGTCGAGCTTCAGCGGCTCCTCCTCCGGCAACAGCTCCTCCAGCGGTGGCCACGATCAGCCACCATGCCGCCGCGCCCGCTTCGAGGGCGGTAGCGGGTCGTCCCGTCGCCGTGCCCAGGTGAAGCGCGAGGCAGAGTCTGATTGAGCTCGGGAGGACGACGCAGATCCTTCCTCGCGAGCTGTCGGAAGGCGGACAATTTTTATTTTGTTTCTCTCCTTTTCCTGCATCGAGAAAGAGAGAAGTATGGAGCCCCGTGGGGGCGTGCAACAGACTATGATCCCTTAATTATCGTACTACATTTATTGTTCCCGTATCGTGTTATGGTGTCGCTGCTATGTGCCTGTGCGTAGGAACAACTTAGCTCGGGACGTTTGCAGTAGTTTTCGCCTCGCGAGGTGCCTGCCCGAGGCCTCGCCGAGCGCCTTGAAAGCTGCAAAAAATCTGTTGGGAGGATTATTTCTGAACCTTGGTCGCCAGGGTTGCCGGCTATGGCCCGGGTGCTTAGTGTCACGATGCCCGAGGGGCACGGACCAGGAGGTGTGCTCCCCTGTGAACTCGAATGAGGGAGCCTCGCGAAAAACAGGAGAGGAAGGGCTCACGAGGGCACCCGCACAGCCCCCTCGCGAGGTTTGCGAGAGAGGGAGCAAGCCAGACAAAAACCGAGAGCAGAGAACAGGGGCAGAAGACGGCAAACAATACTAAAAGCAACTTCAATAAAGGTTCAAACAAGGGGGAACAAGCCAACTGCTGAAAGCAAATGAAAAGCCGCGTCCGGCACCTAATCTAGTCTTGAACGTCTTCTCTCCAGCACGGAGCTAAGTGATGCCACTGGGCGTGGGCGGGAGCCCCGAGGCCCGGGGGTGGCACTCTGGAGAGTCCGGGGCGTGTACAACCCAAACTCATTATTACGTGAGAGTGTCACGGGCGGCGAGCTTCACAGGCACTGGGCCTTCTTCACAGGCACCGGGCCTTTCTTCGGGCGGCGATCTTCACAGGAACTGGGCATTCTTCACAGGCACTAGGCCTTTCTTCGGGCGGCGATCTTCACAGGCACTGGGCCTTCTTCACAGGCACCGGGTCTTTCTTCGGGCGGCGATCTTCACAGGCACAAGGCCTTCTTCACAGGCACTAGGCCTTTCTTCAAGGGTAGAACTTCCGGAGGTGCTGAATGTTCCATGCATTTGGGACCAGCACCCCCTCCTGAGTCTCCAGACGCGCGGCGCCGGGCCTGGAAACATGGACAACCTTTAACGGGCCCTCCCACATAGGCGAGAGCTTATGCAGCCCTCCCCTGGAGAGCACCCGCTTGAGAACGAGGTCACCTACGTCGAGAGTCCCGGGGCGGATATTGCGGCAGTGATACTGCCATAGCGCCTGCTGGTATCTTGCTACCCGTAGCGTAGCTTCGTGGCGGCGTTCCTCCCCCAGCATGAGGTCCATCCCCCACATGGCGTCCTGTTGTGCCTCGTAAAAGGCTAGGACCCACGCGGAGCGACTCCTGACCTCGTGAGGGAGAACCGCTTCTGCTCCATAAACGAGGAAGAACGGGGTCTCGCCAGTTGGCTTGGTGGCGGTAGTGCGGATGGACCACAGCATGGACTGGAGCTCGTCGTACCAGCCCTGCCGCATGCCTCGAGCTTATTCTTGAAGGTCCTGGTCTTGAGGACCCTCAGGACCTCTGCGTTGGCCCGTTCGGCCTGGCCGTTACTCCGGGGGTGTGCCACCGAAGCGTGGCATATCTGCGTTCCAAGGTTAACACAATATGTTTTGAAGAGATTGCTGTTGAACTGTGAACCGTTGTCGGTGATGATGCGATTGGGGACCCCGAACCGGCTCATGAGGCCCTTGATGAACTTGACTGCAGAACCAGTCGGGATGGTGCGGACGGCCTCCACCTCCGCCCACTTAGTGAACTTGTCGATGGTGACGTAGAGGTAGCGGTAGCCCCCAGGCGCTCGAGGAAACGAGCCCAAGATATCCAGCCCCCAAACCACGAACGACCATGAGAGTGGGATGGTCTGCAGGCCCTGAGCTGGCTGATGGATCTGCTTGGCATGGAACTGGCAGGCCTCGCCAGCTTGGTTGCATCGTTGAGTGTTGTAGGACAGTAGAACCCGCTGCGAAATGCTTTGCAGACTAGGGTCCATGATGATTAGTGATGTCCGCAATCTCCACCGTGTATGTCGGCCAGCAATTCCTTCCCCTGTTCCCTAGAGATGCAACGTAGGGAAATGTCATTTGGCTGCTTCCGGTAGAGCTCGCTGAGGGAGTCCTGGATTAGGGGGTATCCGGACAGCCGGACTATGTACAACGTCCGGACTATTGAAGCAAGGAGATACAAGACTCAAGACTTTGGCCCGTGTCCGGATGGGACTTTCCTTGATGTAGAAGGCAAGCTTGGCGATCCGGATATTATATTTCCTTCCTTGTAACCGCTTCCATGTAAACCATAGCCCTCTCCGATGTCTATATAAACCGGAGAGGTTGGTCCTTAGAAGGCCGATCACAATTACATTCATACCATCATAGGCTAGCTCCTAGGGTTTAGCCTCTATGATCTTGTGGTAGATCTACTCTTGTACTACCCATATCATCAATATTAATCAAGTAGGAAGTAGGGTTTTACCTCCATCGAGAGGGCCCGAACCTGGGTAAACACCTATGTCCCTTACTTCTCGTTACCATCAGCCTTGACGTACAGATCGGGACCCCCTACCCGAGGTCCGCCAGTTTTGACACCGACATTGGTGCTTTCATTGAGAGTTCCTCTGTGACATCGCCGTCAGGCTCGATGGCTCCTTCAATCGTCATTAACGACGCTGTCCCGGGTGAGACTTTCCTCCCCGGACAGATCTTCGTGTTCGGCAGCTTTGCGCTGCGGGCCAATTTGCTTGGCCACTTGGAGCAGATCGATAGCTATGGCCCCGGCCATCAAATAAGGTTCGGAAACCTGAACTACACGGCGGATATCCGCGGAGACTTGATCTTCGATGGATTCGGGCCAGTGCCAGAAGTGCCGAACAGTCGCGATGAGCGCGGCTTAGACCTGCTATCAGACATCGCTCGGGATATGGTCCCGGCAGAAGCCTCGGATATAAATCCGGGACAGGTTGCTTCGCCTAAGGATGGAGGGCTGGACCCCGCCCCGCAGGCCGTACCTTCATCGGCGATGGAGCCAAACACAAGTTTCACCGCTGAGGGAACCTGTGACTCCGGACCCCCGGATTCATATCCGGACGCAGGTCCCAGTCCGCGCGCCCCCGAGCCCGCCGATCCTGGTTGGGCCCCGGTGATGGAGTTCACCGCGACGAATGTTTTTCAGCACTCGCCCTTTGGCGACATGCTGGACTTATTGAAGTCTCCCTCCTTGTCAGGAGACTCCGGGCCGAACTATGTCCGGCTCGAGTGGGAAGCAAACAACGACGAAATTCGTTGCCCACCCACCACCCACTTCATTGCCACGATCGATGATCTAACCAACGTGCTTGACTTCGACTCCGAAGACATCGACAATATGGACGACGGTGTAGGAGAATTCACAGGAGCCACCGCTCACCGGGCAGTGGATGGCCACCTCCTCATATGATATATATATATGGTGGACACTCCGAAGGAAACTAATGGCGACGAGGCAATGGAGGACAACCCCTCAGGAAGAAATGCACAACATGTGCGTCATCGGTACCACTCCAAACCCCGCCACACCAAAAACGGCCCCGGAAACGAGAGCAGTCCGGACAGTGCCAAAAAGGAATACAACCCGAGTCAGCCTATACTTAAGCAGGCCGGACCAATGACAACGGGATACTGGGAGAGGGACAATCACACCCCCCCTCCGACGACGAGGCAAGCCTCGACAACGACGAATTCGGTGTACCAGAGGACCCAGTGGAACAAGTTCGCTTCAAGCGACGGCTCACAGTGGACCAAGATGCGCTAGAGGATAGGTGGACCAAGATACTGGTCGCCGAAAAATACGAACTCGAGAGCCCCAATAAAGGGCACATACAACACAACTGGCTACCTCAACTCGAGCAGAAAAACCACGGGCACGTACGCAGACGCCCACGCATCACTATGGTCCAAGGCGGCAAGAAGCAGATACGGAGAGGCACCCTCAGACCTCGGCATAAAGGCCATAAACATCAAGACAAGGAAGCTGGTGCCAAGTCCGGCAACGCTCAGTCCGACAAACAGGCAAAGAGCAGCACAAGCCTACTCGACCGAAGATACATGATGGATCAGCGGTGTGAAATTCACGGTACCTTGAGAAGGACGGCAAAGCATACCAATAGAGAATGTAGGATTCTCAAAACAAAGTGGCTAGTCCCACGCCAGAAGCAATAAAGGGGAGATGCCTCGTCACCCCCCCAAAGCGTAACAGTACGGCCGACCGCCCTGGACCACCTAAACCACGGCAAGTTAATTGCAGTGCCTGTAGACCTAGTAATCCGGGGGCTCCATAACACACAAAGCCCACAAGCGTATGACGCCACGGAAAACATCTCCTAAAAGATGTAAGGCGCAAAGGCCAAGTTCTATTGGCCCACCACTCTAAACGGTTGCCTTCGGACCATCCAAAAATGCTACGCCAAATAATAAATCCTTGGCACCTTCCCATACGATAGCTTACCGTATGCTAAAAGGAAAAACCACGTCAACTAGATTATACGTGGTAAATTACCCAGGCCAACCATCCGGACATCCACTGCGGAGTCCGTACTACGTCACGGTCTAACGACTGGGCACACCAGGGCCCGATTAGGGACCCTGGGAGCAACAACAAGAGGACACCTAGCTGTCTTCAAGCATTTCGCATTTGCAAACTAACGATTGACGCAGAACAGAACTGGCGGCATGGAATTATCCCGGACACACAAAGGAAGGAACATGAGGTAGAAGGCAGTTCAGATTCATTCTCGACCCGCTCACAGCCCCCTCCAGTCCGGCCATAACAGGTTCCGTCAAACAACACATCTTTCCATACATCATACTAATATGCATAGACATAAAATTCTACTACAATGCGTAAATAGCAATTACTGGCTGTCGTTTATTGCTGACGCCTCTTTGTCAAAATGATAGCCATGCTCCGCGTTCACCTGGTTGCACCAGGGGCTCCACAATATCGCAAGCAAGTCCGACCACCTTTTCGGTCATTCGGCACCCCGAACTTATAGCACTATATGCATCTGCTCCAAATCATGTCTTGGGTCATTGGTTGGGTTTGCCCGGCTCCCATGTTTTGGTACCTTACGTTCCGTTCTATTGGCTAAGGTAGCGCTGGGAGAACTACTGCGATTGTGTCCCGGTTCAGCCGGACGAGCACCTCAGAAGAGAAAGCCGAAAACCGACTGTCATGATGAAGCGAGAGCCGGTCTGCTGTTCGAGAGGTCATAAAATCCTTAAAGATTTATTCCGCATAACGCCATCATAAATGCTAAGTGCGACAGGTCGGTCTTCTGATCAGGCACCAATAGAGCCCCTAGTTCAGCCTTCCGAAAACAAGGGGCTGCGCCGACCATACTCAAATTCCTATGGCTAAGTGAGAGTAATAAAGCCCTATAGTCCGATTGCCTGGTTCGCGGAAAGATACACCTCCTTAAAAGGACCCAACTATGGGATAAAGAGGGTTCAGATATATCCCGAACACCCCCTATCCTTTTTACAAGGGGGCAGAAGCCGACGACTGGCCAACTCCCAGAATTTGCATACAATAAACAACCGCATAGGAAGAACATATGTTCAAATAAAACAGGAAATATATAACAAACATGCCATTATCCCATATTACAACAAGTGGCATAGATGCCCTCAGGGAAAAATGATGTCTTTAGTACACTTGTCCGCCACAAGGCGGGCCCCTTTCATCTTACCTTCATAATACAGCTCGGGCTTGCGGTGTTCCTTACCATCCGGCGGCCCCTCAGTGATCAGGTTTTCCGCGTCAAGCCTCCCCCAATGCACTTTCGCATGGGCGAATGCCATACGCGCGCCTTCTATACATACTGATCGCTTGATAGCATCTAGCCGAGGACAGGCGCCCACGATCCGCTTGACGAGTGCGAAGTAGCTGCTTGGAATCGGATCTGCAGGCCATAGCCGGACAACTAAGTCCTTCGTGGCTAGTTCGGCCGCCTGGTGCAGTTCGATCAGCTGTTTCATCTGATCGATAAATGGCACCGGATAGTTTGGCGCCAGATACCGCGACCAGAAATCCCTCTCCGCAATATTCTTCTCCTCGGTGCGATAAAATTGAGCAGCATCTGATATGCTGCGAGGAAGATCCGCAAAAGCCCCTAGAAAAATAAGAATTCAGCCTCCCGCTTGGATTCTTCACATTCTAACATACAGGAAGCTAAGAATACAGAAGGCCTTACCAGCCGCCACTTTTCGGTCCTCCTGAATGTCCCGCGCAGCACCTCGGGCTTCTTCCCGAACACCTTCTGCATCCTCGAGAGCTTGGGCGAGCTCAGATTCTTTCCCTTTTAGACTCTGCTCCAAGCTCTCGCTTCTCTCCACAGCTTCCTGGAGTTCCCGCTCAGCGGTGATAACCCTGGCCTCATGTTTTTCACGAAGCGCCTGTTCGGCCTCAGCCTTCTTGTTGGCGTCAGACAAAGCTTTCTTTAGTGCCTCATATTTGGCACATGCTCCTAGAGCTCACAATACTAAAAATTTTATTCTGCACAACCATTCGTTCGTGCCAACTCCAAGACAAATGTTTTCAACATACCTTGCTTGTCTTCCAGTTGCTTCCTCACACGGCCGAGTTCTTCCTCGGACCGTGCAAGGTTCTGCTTCAGTTCGGAAACTTCTGCCTTGAAAGCGGAAGTCCTCTTGGTGGATGCTTGTTTTCACACCAAAGGGTATACGTCATTTACACAGGCTCCTGCGAAGGCAGGGGGTTTGATCCCCTGCCCGGCTCTGTCTCCTTCGCCGGACAGTGTATCAGGGGCTACTACTTATATTATGACAATTCCTTAAGGGTTTCCTAGGAGACATACCTCGAAAGCCTTTATAAGACTAAGGCAGGACGCGTTCAGCCCGCTCTCGGCGGACTGAATCCTTTCAAACACCTCGCCCACAAGGGCCCGATGCTCGTCGACACTAGACGCGTTCTTCAACGCTGTCAATAGACCACCAGGCAGCTCTTCTTGAACAAAGGACGCCGACGGCTTAGGCTGGCCCCCCGCCATCAGGGAGGGCTACTTGCTCGATCCCAAGACACTAGAGGTACCGGGTGCCGTATCCATCCCTGCGTGTTCGGCACCAGGGATATGTCCTCCCTGGTCCGGGTCTTGTCGAGACGACACCTCGGTGTCGCGCCCAGACTTTGGGGAAGGGGCCTGCGGAAGCGTCTCGCTCTCCAAAGCATCCGAGTCCAGTGAATCCTCCAACAAGGACTGGCCGGCGCAGGACCTTGCCGGACTATGCAATATGTAGGCAACAGTCTATACCACTATACAAGAAAAAAACGATCCCGGACGCATATGCGTGTTCGGATACTTATGACTTCTCCAGGGGCTGGGCCCTGGGATCCCACTCCGGGCTGCTATCGGCAGCCGTGGGGGATGCCCCTGGGAGGGAATGTTTCCCCCTCTTGGGTGATCCGGCCTCCAGAGATGCGGAGGCCGTCCTCTTCCTCCCACCATGAAAGTGAGGCCCATCCTCCTCTGCTTCCTCCTCTTCGTCCTCGGACGAAGGATCGTCGCTGGAATCTTCAGATCTGGCGTCCGAAATCTCGCGACGGCGAAGGCCACCCTGGGACTTCTTGACCTTCTTGGAGGCCTCCTTCTTTGGCGCCTTGTAAGGCGTGGGGACCAACACCTTCGTCAGAAGAGGTCCGACCGGTTCCTCCGGCAGGGGGGCTGGAGAATGTAGCCGCTCCACCTCTTTACCCATCCCTGAGGTTGCAATCAAACACGATTAGGGTGTCTCCCGCATGATGTGCCAATTAAAGCATGAATAGACAGAGTGTGGCTGTGACTTACTGAGCTTGGAGAATGGGATGATTGATACCCATGGTCCTCGGCAGGGCCCGGCCATGATTTGCCGGACTTGAAGAGCACCTTCTAGATATCCTTGTGGGTGGATTCGTAAAGCTCCTGAAGGGTTTGGTGCTCGGCTGGATCGAACTCCCATAGGGTACAAGCTCGGCACTGACAAGGGAGAACCAGGCGAACTAGCATCACGTGGACTACGTCGACGAGTTTGACGTCCCTATTGATCACACCCTGGATGCGTGTCTGAAGCAGTAACAGCTCATCAGACGAGCACCAGTTCGGGCCCTTCTCGGGCCAGGACGTGAGCCGCAGTGGGGCTCCGGATCTGAACTCTGGAGCTGCCGCCCACTTCTTGCCGCGTGGTTCGGTGATATAGAACTACTGCTGCTGCCACTCCTTGACGGAGTCATTGAAAGCGCCTTTCGGCTAGACAGCCTTGGGCATCTTGCTTACCATGGCGTCGCCGCACTCGGCGTGTTCGCCACTCACCAGCTTGGGCTTCACATTGAAAATCTTCAACCATAGACCGAAGTGAGGTGGGATCCGGAAAAAGACCTTGCACACGACGATGAACGTCGAGATATTGAGGAAGGAGTTGGGGGAAGATCATGAAAATCGATCCCGTAGTAATACATGACTCCCTGAACGAACAGGTGAAGGGGAAACCCGAGCCCACGGATGAAATGGGGAAGGAACACGACTCTCTCATGAGATTCCGGAGTAGGGACGACCTGTCCCACCGGGGGAAGACGATGGCCGATCTTCTGGGCCAGATACCCGGCTCCCCGGAGCTTCTTGATGTCCTTCTCCTGGACAGTTGAGGCCATCCATTTGCCTCCTGCTCCGGACATCTTCAGAAAACTTCCCTTCGATGGGGGAAGAAGAGTGCTTGGGCGTTAGGGCTCGCGCAAAGGGGAATGAGCTAGCAGGAGAAGGAGGCGTGGGTAAAAGAGAAAGGAACCTGACCTCCTTATAAAGGCGATAAAGGCTTTTTGTGCTTCCCCACTTGCCTGGTGGAACCCGTCCACCTCCCACTCGCCGCGATTAGCAGCACGGTTAGATTACCCCCATGCCCGTATTGATGAGAATCCCACAATAAGGGTACACGATCTCTGCTTTGACAAGACGTGTCACAGAAACCGCCTCGTGATATGCGTTGTAGCTGGTTGTGTGGAAACGGTTCAAATAATGGATCCGATCATAATAACGTGTCATGTCATCGGGAAAAGTTGTCAGCAGATTGCATTTGTGAAATACCCTCCTCTCTACGGTGGTATGCGAAGATCATTTTTTCAGATCCGGACACGATTTGGGTGTTCGGTGATTACTTTGGAGTATTCGGTGGAGGAAGCCGCCTTGCAATGCCGAAGACAATACTGCGTGCCGGACTCATCGTCATTGAAGCCTGGTTCAGGAGCTACTGAGGGTGTCCTGGATTAGGGGGTATTCGGACAGCCGGACTGTGTACAACGTCCGGACTATTGAAGCATGGAGATACAAGACTCAGGACTTCGGCCCGTGTCCACATGGGACTTTCCTTGACGTAGAAGGCAAGCTTCGCGATCTGGATATTATATTTCCTTCCTTGTAACCGACTCCATGTAAATCCTAGCCCTCTCCGATGTCTATATAAACCGGAGAGGTTGGTCCTTAGAAGGCCGATCACAATTACATTCATACCATCATAGGCTAGCTCCTAGGGTTTAGCCTCTACGATCTCGTGGTAGATCTACTCTTGTACTACCCATATCATCAATATTAATCAAGCAGGAAGTAGGGTTTTACCTCCATCGAGAGGGCCCGAACCTGGGTAAACATCTGTGTCCCTTACTTGTTGTTACCATCAGCCTTGACGCACAGATCGGGACCCCCTACCTGAGATCTGCCAGTTTTGACAGCGACACTCCCCATCTTGGATGCAATAGGCCGTGGCCTGCTGTGCCACGCGTTCCGCGTCCTCCTCTTTCTTTGGCACCGTCCCTTGCATTAGGTAGTCCTTGAATTCTGTGGTCCAGCATCCCTCCTGAGGCTCCAGCGCCAGGAGTAAACGTGCTCCCGAGGTTGGGCCACAGGCCGGGGCTCCTGTGGCAGGTGGCTGAGGGAGTTCCTCCCGAGGTTGCGCCGTGCTTGATAGTGACGGTGCTGCTGATGGCTTGAAGAGACATTCCTCAAAAATGCCAGGCTCCTGAGGCAGCCACCTGGACGCCCTCCTAGGGATGTCATTAGCCTCTTGATTGGTGCGCGGGGCACATGCTGCAACTCCAACCCCCAAAACTGCTTTTCCATCCTGCGGACCTCCTCTAGATACGCTTCCATGTGCTCGTCCTTTGGCTCGTACACCTTGATGGAGAAGTTGACGAGGAGCTGTGAATGACCCTTGATGATGAGGCGCTTCACTCCCAGTGCTACTGCAGCTTTCAAGCCTGCTATGAGGCCCTCGTATCCTGCTATGTTTTTGGGGACCTTCTCGCCATGCTCGAAACAGAGCTGCACGACGTAATAGAGCTTGTCCTGAGTGGGGGATATAAGCACTGCGCCCGCCCCCGCACCATGCTGTGAGAATGCTCCATCGAAGTACATGACCCAACCATCCGGTACCTCACTTCCTGGGGAAAGTGACCGATCCTTGCCTGCTTCGAGCCCTGGCGCCTCTGTCCATTCTGTCACAAAAGCTGCAAGTGCGGCTACTTTGATGACCCTGGTTGTGCTGAATTCCAACTGAAATGCTTGCAGCTCAATGTTCCATTCGGCGACCCTTCCAGTGGAGTTCGGGCTCCTGAGTACCCTTTCCAGTGGGTAGGCCGAGACGACCTTGATGGGGTGACCTTGAAAGTAGTGCCGCAACTTTGGTGAGGCCACCAATAGCACGAGCAAGAGCTTCTGAGGCATGGGGTATCGCGCCCTTGCATCCCGCAGCACCATGCTGACGAAGTACACCGGATGCTTGACGAGGGTGGGTGTGCTGACGAGGTCCGTGCCCTCCGGAGGGTTAGGCGCCTCCTGAGACGATGGAGCCCCGAGCACCTGGATGCCTGGTGCGGCCTCTTCAGCCCTGGGGGCGTCTTTCTGCTGAGGCTGGTCTCCATCTGCCGAGGTCGTGGTCTTCGCGAGGCCTTCTTGGTCTTGTGCCACTGAGGCTGGGGCCGCGGCCAATTGTGATGTAGCCTTGACCTGGCGCTCTTCCCGAACCGCCACCAGAGCTGCGCTGGTGGAGTAGGGTGTGGCGGCAAGGTAGAGCACCAGGTGCTCGAGAGGGCGTGGTGCCACCATCACAGGAGGGCTGGTTAGAAACTTCTTGAGGTCTTGAAACGCTTGGTCGGCCTCCTGTGTCCATTCAAACGGGCGCTTCTTCTTCATCATCTTGAAGAAGGGTAGGGCGCGCTCCCTAGCTTCGAGATGAAGCGTCCTAACGCAGTTACGCGCCCAGCAAGGTTCTGCATTTCTCTGAGGGTTTGCAGTGGACTCATGTCTTCGATTGCCTTGACCTTTTCCGGGTTGGCTTGAATCCCCCTATGGGACACGAGGAAGCCTAGAATCTTGCCGGAAGGAATGCCAAACACGCACTTCTCCAGGTTGAGTTGCAAGTCCACTTCACGCTTCTCCAGGTTGAGTTGCAGGTCCACTTCACGGAGGCTTGTGAAGGTTTCCTCCTAATCTTGGATTAGGGTCTTCGCCTCCCGAGACTTCACCACAATGTCGTCGACGTAAGCCTCTGTGTTTTTCCCGAGCTACCAGCCTAAGGCGATGTGCCTCAGCCGCTGGAAGGTTGCGCCCGCGTTGCGCAACCCGAATGGCATGCAAGTGTAGTAGTATACCCCACATGGGGTCAGGAAGGCCATCTTCTCTACATCTTCTACCGCCATCTTGATGTGGTGATAGCCCGAAAACGCATCCAGGAAACACAGCAGGTCGCACTCGGCGGTGGAGTCGACAATTTGGTCGATGCGAGGGAGCGGAAATGGATCTTGAGGGCAGGCCTTGTTGAGGTTGGTGAAGTCGACACACATGCGCTCCTTTCCTCCTTTTTTTGGCACAACAACGGGGTTTGCCAGCCATTCGGGGTAGCGAACCTCGCGAATAACACCTGCTCCCTCTAGCTTGCGGGTTTCCTGGACAATGAAGGCATGCTTCTTGGTGGACTGCCGCCTAGCATTCTGCTTCACGGGGCGTACATTGGGGCACTCATTCAGGTGATGCTCAATCACCTGCCTTGGGACCCCTGCTAGCTGCTTGGGTTCCCATGCGAACACATCCTTGTTCGTGCGCAGGAATTTCACCAGCGCCTCGTCTTGGTCGGGGTCGAGGTTGGCACCTACGGTGAAGGTGGCTTCCGAGGACCCGTCCTCCTCAACTGGCACCTGCTTGGTCTCCGCCTTGTCCTGGGTGAACAACTGCTTCTTCTTGGTCGGCGCAACCCCCTTGGCCTTGGAGGTGTCCGCGCCGGCAGGCTGTGCCGCCGCGGCGGTCTTGAGGGCGAGCTCAAGCACCAGCAGAGCGTCCTTGGTGTCTCCAGCTATGGTGAGGACGCCGCTGCTCCCAGGCATCTTCATGAGGTTGTAGGCCGGATGGGTTGCCTCCATGAACTGGGCCAAGGCGGGGTATCCGAGGATGGTGTTGTACGAGAGGCTGATGTGGGTGATGTCTAAGTTGACCAGCTCCGTGCGAAAGTTGTCATGGGTGCCGAAGGTCACAGGAAGGCGGATCTTCCCCAGGGAGCCAGAGGAACCATCTCCGACGCCCGAGAAGGGCTTGCTGGGTCAGAGTCGTTCCAGCGGTACATGGAGGAGCCTGAAGGCCTCCACCAAGAGCATGTTGAGGCCGGCGCCGCCATTGATGAGGGTCCTGGTGACGGCCACCTGGCAGATGGTGGGCGTGCAAAGCATTGGAAGCGCACCTGAGCAGGCGGTGTTGGAGGGGTGATCGTCCAAGTTGAAGGTCAGCTCGGCCTTAGGTGCCACCCAACCCAAAGGAGCCCCTTGCCGCGCAAGGGCGGCGCCGATCTGGCGGAAGAACGGCTTGGTGTAGCGGTCTGAGGGTGGCGCCTGCGAGCCGCCCAGGAGAGTTGTGACGACCGAGGGCATCGGCGTAGCGTAGTGGGTGAGGAAGAGGTTGTGCAGCTCCTCCCAGGAGGACACAGAAGATGTTGGCAGGTTGAGCAGCCAAACGCGCGGGACACCGGTGAGGGCCATGGGAAACTAGTTGGCCATGACCTTGTCGTCGCCTCCAGCCTTGAGGACGGCCTCTTCGTATGCCAGCAGGAAAGCCAGCAGGTCCGCCGTGCCGTCGTAGCGCGGCGGCATCTCTGGCTTGAACTTGTGCGGCCACTGCACCTGCCGCAAGGCGGGGGCCAAGACTCAGAGCCCCTGGTCCCCAGCGCTGGCATCGGCTGCCGGAGCTGGAGGTGCGTTGTCCGCCATGAGGGCAAAGCACGGTGTTGGTGGGAGCGAGCCGACGGACGGGAGAGCTTTGGCGTACCCCTACCTGGCGCGCCAAATGTCGGATATAGGGTTCCGGCAAAACCCTTAAGGTTCGAACTCTCGGGTGCACACAGAGATCTTCTCCCTACCGAAACACGCCCTCAACCTTGCCGCGATTCTAAGCTAGCACGATGAACAACACAAGAGACACGAGGTTTATACTGGTTCGGGCCACCGTTGTGGTGTAATACCCTAATCCAGTGTGTGGTGTGGTGGATTGCCTCTTGGGCTGAGGATGAACAGTACAGAGGAAGAACAGCCTCGCGAGAGGTGTTCTTGTGGTGGTGGCTGTTCTGCTTAGGAAGGATTCGATCCCTTGGCTATCGATTAGATCCCCCCCCCCTTCTACTGCAGTGGTTATCTCTATTTATAGAGGCCCTGGTTCTCTTCCCAAATATTGAGCGGGAAGGAAGCCAACAACGGCCATTTTGAAAGGGGTCAGCTAGTACAAGCTATCCTGACTAAAGGTGGTCTTCGACTGCCAAAGGCACTGGTGATGACGCCATCTTGGGCTCCATGGTGACCTGTGTCCTGCCGTCCTACTGGTCTTGGTCTCATTGCACCGATATGGAAACCTTTGCCTGATGCCTCGGTACTCTGCCCCTGTGCTTGCCTCCTTTGCACCAAAGAGGAAACAAGGACACTGCGCAGGTTGGCGGCCGTCTGGCGCCCGCCTGGTCTTGATCGTCATGGCTCTCATCATAAGCACCTCACGAGGTACCCCTCGCCTTGATCTCTCCGCCTCCTCGCGAGCCTTCCTGGTGAGGCTGCCCCTGAGGAGGCCTTGTGTCGTCTGCCCCGCGAGGCTTGGCCCCTCGCGAGGGTCTTGAGCTTTGGTTGATGAAGATGGGCCGTACTGGGCCACTGCTGAGCCACGCTGCAGGCTATAGGCAGGGAAGTCTAGGGACCCCCGTTCCCAGAACGCTGATAGGCCGATGCCGACAAGCCTGGGAGCTCCGACAAGCAGTATTGCAAGATCCACTGCACCAAAGGCCACGACCTCCAGAACTGCCGACAAGTTGAGCTCCTCGCTGAGAAGCAGAAAGCGGAATTTGTGAGGCAGGACAAGGATAAGGGTCAAGATGGTGCCGAAAGATCTGACAAGAAGCATGGCAGCCAAGGAGGCCGCCGCGGCACGGATAACTAGCAAGAGAGGCCCTCCCGGGGCCGCGACAAGAAGCATGAAGATGATGATCATGACGAGGACGATGAGTCCGGCAACCATGAGTTTCAGAAGGCTACAGAGGCCATGTGCGTCGACGGTGGTGCCTCGCTGCATGCATCTCAGCGCCAGCTCAAGCAGTGGGCACGTGAGATCACGGCGGTGGAGCCATCACTCGACGCACGGAAGCCACTGAAGTGGTCTAGCATGCCTATCATCTTCGACACCGAGGACCACCATGACCGCACTACTGTGGTCTGGTGTTTGCCGTTGTTGGTTTCACCAATGATCCGCAACCTCGAGATGACGAAGATGCTAGTTGACGGCGGGGCCGGTCTGAACTTGATCTCGCCTGTTGTGATCAAAAGGCTGCAGATTCCTGATGGACATCTTGAAGAGGGGCACCTTTCATGCCCGGGGAGGAGCCAGCCGAAGGGAAAGGTCACGCTGCCCGTGAAATTTGGAGGCGAGTTGAACTATAGGACAGAGAAGTTTGTCTTCGATGTAGCCGAGATCCCCTTGCCCTACAACAGGATCCTCGGCCTCCTGCCGCTGGCCAAGTTCATGGAGGCTTCCCATTACGCCTACAACACGCTGAAGATGCCCGGGCCGATGAACATCATCACCGCCCCCCCCCCCCACAAGAAAGATGCGCTGATTTGCGCTGACCAACTCTACCGGGAAGCAGTTACAGTAGCCGCCGCCAAGGCACTTGCTCCTGCTGTTGAAGCCCCGGGAGGGAAGAAGACCAGAGGGACCTCTCACACCCACTCCGGCAAGCGCACCTCTCCAGAGTGTTGTGCTCCTGTCGAGGACGTGCCAGAGAGCTCCACCGGCAAGAGCAAGAAATCCAGAGCGGCACCACCAGAGACCAAGAAGGTGTCCGTCAGAGAGGACGGCACGGGAGGGGCTTTCACCATAAGCTCCACTCTCAAAGACAAATAGGAAGGAGAGCTCGTCACTTTCCTACGGTCGAGTGTCGATGTGTTTGCATGGAAAGCATCCGACATCCCCGGCGTTCCCAGGGAAGTGACTGAGCACCATCTTGCTATCTGTCCTCATGCGCGGCCCGTCAAGCAAAAGGTCAGGAAGCAAGCTCTAGAGAGGTAGGAGTTCATCACAGAAGAGATCTGAAAGCTAGAGGCGGCAGGCTTGGTAAGAGGGGTACTCCATCCGACATGGTTGGCCAATCCGGTGGTGGTGCACAAGGCAAACGGGAAGTGGAGGCTGTGTATTGATCACACAGACATCAATAAGGCTTGTCCGAAAGATCCTTTCCCATTGCCGCGCATCAACCAAAGTGTTGACTCCATGGCCGGGTGCGACCTGTTATCATTCCTTGACGCCTACTCAGGCTACCACCAGATTTTCATGACAAGAGAAGATGAGGAGAAGACAACATTCATCACCCCATGTGGTACGTATTGCTTTTTACAGATGCCTTTCGAGTTGAAGAGTGCTGGCTCAAACTTTGCAAGAGAAGTCCAAATTGGTTTTGAGCCCCAGCTACATAGAAATATGGAAGCTTATATGGATGACATAGTGGTCAAAACCAAGGACAAGGCGACACTTGTGCAAGATTTGGAAGAGACGTTTGCAAATTTGCGCAAGATCAACCTCAAGTTGAACCCTGAGAAGTGTGTCTTCAGTGTCCCGTCCGGCAAGCTTCTCGGGTTCTTTGTGTTGCAGCGTCGGATTGAGGCGAACCTAGAAAAGATCAAGGCCATCAAGTAGATTGAGGCACCTAAGCGGATCAAGGATGTGCATCGGCCCACTGGTTGCGTCGCCGCCATGAGTAGATTCATCTCCAAGTCTGCTAAGCGTGCCCTTCCCTTTTTCAAGATCTTGAAAAAGGCGGGCCCGATGGAGTGGACCCCGGAGGCCGAAGCAGCGCTGCAGTATTTGAAGAAATACCTCTCCTCTACCCAGGTGCTGGTTGCGCCCAAACCACAAGAACCGTTGCTACTGTATCTAGCAGCAACGAATCAAGTGGTTAGCGCCGCACTGGTGGCACAGAGGGAGGTCGACGAAGAGGCAGCGACAACGGCAGAGTTGGCGGATGGCGAACCAGAACTCTCCCCGGCAAGGCCTGGTCCCGGCAAGGTCCGACACTAGTGCGACAGGGCCCACGCAACTAGGTGAAGTGGTGCCGAAGAAGAAGAAGATGCAGCACCCGGTTTACTTTGTCAGCTTCCTCTTGCACGGGGCTAGGTCGAGGTACTCCGGTGTGCAGAAATTGCTCTTCGGCCTCCTTCTAGCCTCAAGGAAGCTGTGTCATTACTTCCAAGATCACGAGATCACCGTCGTCACCCGCCTCCCATTGCAACGAATACTGCATAACCCAGATGTGACGGGGAGGATTGTGGAATGGGCCCTGGAGCTGTCAAGTTTTGGTTTGAAGTTCGAAAGCACCTCGTCAATTCAGAGCGGAGTCTTGGCGGAGTTCGTTGCCAAATGGACCCCGACACCTGACGAAGAAATCCAGGACACCACTCTCCCCGGCAAGGAAACAAGCCGCAACTGGGTTATGTACTTTGATGGGGCTTTTTCGCTACAAGGCGCCGGTGCTGGTGTGCTGATCATCGCACCCACCGGAGAGCACCGCAACTACGTGATCCAGATGCACTTTCCCAGGGAGATGTCGAGGAACAACGCTGCTGAATACAAGGGATTGCTTGCCGGTCTCAGGATCGCGGCAAACCTCGGGGTCAAGAAGCTCATTGTCAGGGGTGATTCACAGCTTGTCGTCAGGCAGATCAACAAGGATTATCAAAGCCGGTTGATGGAAGCTTACGCGGATGAAGTGAGGAAACTGGAGGAGCGCTTTGACCCCCGAGCGGAGAACGACATCGCCAACTAGCTGTCGAAGCGCGCCGCCCTCAAGCTACCTGTGGAACCAGGTACTTTTGTGTTTCAGTTAACTCAACCATCCATCGAACCATCAACAAAGCAGAACAAGCGGAGGAAGTTAGGCCCCGGCAAGTACTTCCCCACCGAGCTCCCTGGGGCTGCTAGCGAAGATGTTGTTGTGGATGCTGAGCCTGCCGTGGTACAACCAACTCCGGCGGGGCGCCAGGCCCTTGCCATGGAGGCAACCGTTCCCACGGCGGAGGAAGTGCCTTTGGTCCTTGTCGTCGAGCCTTTTTATGATGTAGATTGGAAAGTAAAGATTGCAAAATAAAGTAGATCGGAAACTTATATAATGGAAAATAGACCCCGGGGCCATAGGTTTCACTAGTGGCTTCTCTTAAGATAGGATAAGTATTATGGTGGGTGAATAAATTACTGTTGACCAATTGATAGAAAAGTGCATAGTTATGAGAATATCTAGGCATGATCATGTATATAGGCATCACGTCCGCGACAAGTAGATCGAAACGATTCTGCATCTACTACTATTACTCCACACATCGACCGCTATCCAACATGCATCTGGAGTATTAAGTTCATAAAAATAGAGTAACACATTAGGCAAGATGACATGATGTAGAGGGATAAACTCAAGCAATATGATATAAACCCCATCTTTTTATCCTCGATGGCAACAATACAATACGTGCCTTGCTGCCCCTGCTGTCACTAGGAAAGGACACCGCAAGATTGAACCCAAAGCTAAGCACTTCTCCCATTTCAAGAAAGATCAATCTAGTAGGCCAAACCAAACTGATAATTCGAAGAGACTTGCAAAGATAACCAATCATACATAATAGAATTCAGAGGAGATTCAAATATTGTTCATAGATAAACTTGATCATAAACCCACAATTCATCGGATCTCGACAAACACGTCACAAAAAGAGTTACGTCAAATATATCTCCAAGAAGATCGAGGAGAACTTTGTATTGAGATCCAAAGAGAGAGAAGAAGTCATCTAGCTAATAACTATGGACCGAAGGTCTGTGGTAAACTACTCGCACTTTATCGGAGAGGCTATGGTGTTGATGTAGAAGCCCTCCGTGATCGATTCCCCCTCCGGCGGAGCACCGGAAAAGGCCCTAAGATGGGATCTCACGGGTACAGAAGGTTGCGGCGGTGGAACTAGGGTTTCGTGGTGCTCCTCGATGTTTTCACGGTATGTGGATATATATAGGCGAAGGAAGTCGGTTAGAGGAGCCACGAGGAGCCCACGAGGGTGGGGGCGCGCCTTCCTACCTCGTGGCCGCCTCGTTTCTTTCTTGACGTCCATTTCAAGTCTCCTGGATTGCGTTTGTTCCAAAAATAACTCTCCCGAAGGTTTCATTCCGTTTGGACTCCATTTGATATTCCTTTTCCGTGAAACACTGAAATAGGCAAAGAAGTAGGAATTTGGGCTGGGCCTCCGGTTAATAGGTTTGTCCCAAAAATAATCATATTGATACTTTGATGTTCTCAAACCTTTTCAATTTGCACGCAAGACATGAGCGTGAGCCATGGACATAGCACTATATGTGGAATAGAATGGTGGTTGTGGAGAAGACAAAAAAGGAGAAGATAGTCTCACATCAACTAGGTGTATCAACGGGCTATGGAGATGCCCATTAATAGATATCAATGTGAGTGAGTAGGGATTGCAATGCAACGGATGCACTAGAGCTATAAGTGTATGAAAGCTCAACAAAAGGAACTAAGTGTGTGTGCATCAAACTCACTTGCTCACGAAGACCTAGGGCATTTTGAGGAAGCCCATCATTGAAATATACAAGCCAAGTTCTATAATGTAAAATTCCCACTAGTATATGAAAGTGACAACATAGGAGACTCTCTGTCTGTAAGATCATGGTGCTACTTTGAAGCACAAGTGTGGTAAAAGGATAGTAACATTGTCCCTACTCTCTTTTTCTCTTATTTTTTTCCTTTTTTTTATTTTTTTATTTTGGTGGTCTTCTTTGGCGTATTTTTTTATTTGGGCTTCTTTGGCCTCTTTTATTCTTCAAATAGTCCGGAGTCTCATCCCGACTTGTGGGGGAATCATAGTCTCCATCATCCTTTCCTCGCATGGGATAATGCTCTAATAATGAAGTTCATCACTCTTTTATTTACTTACAACTCAAGAATTACTACTCAATACTTAGGACAAAATGTGACTCTATGTGAATGCCTCCAGCGGTGTACCGGGATATGCAATGAATCAAGAGCGACATGTATGAAAGAATTATAAAGGTGGCTTTGCCACAAATACGATGTCAACTACATGCTCATGCAAGGCAATATGACAATGATGATGCGTGTCATAATAAACGAAATGGTGGAAAGTTGCATGGCAATATATCTAGGAATGGCTATGGAAATGCCATAATAGGTAGGTATGGTGGCTGTTTTGAGGAAGGTATATGGTGGGTGTATGGTACCGGCGAAAGTTGCGCGGCACAAGAGAGGCTAGCAATGGTGGAAGGGTGAGAGTGCGTATAATCCATGGACTCAACATTAGTCATAAAGAAATCATATACTTATTGCAAAAATCTATTAGTCATTGAAACGAAGTACTACGCGCATGCTCCTAGGGGGATAGATTGGTAGGAAAAGACCATCGCTAGTCCCTGACCGCCACTCATAAGGAAGACAATAAAAAAATAAACCATGCTCCAACTTCATCACATAACGGTTCACCAAACGTGCATGCTACAGGAATCACAAACTTTAACACAAGTATTCCTCAAATTCACAACTACTCCACTAGCATGTCTCTAATATCACCATTCTCATATCTCAAAACAATCATAAGGAATCAAACTTCTCATAGTATTCAATGCACTTTATATGAAAGTTTTTGTTATACCCATCTTGAATGCCTATCATATTAGGACTAATTTTATAACCAAAGCAAATACCATGATGTTCTAAAAGACTCTCAAAATAATATAAGTGAAGCATGAGAGATCAATAATTTCTACAAAATAAAACAACCGTCGTGCTCTAAAAAGATATAAGTGAAGCACTAGAGCAAAATTATCTAGCTCAAAAGATATAAGTGAAGCACATAGATTATTCTAATAAATTCCGATTCATGTGTGTCTATCCCAAAAGGTGTGTACAGCAAGGATGATTGTGGTAAACTAAAAAGCAAAGACTCATATCATACAAGACGCTCCAAGCAAAACACATATCATGTGGTGAATAAAAATATAGCATCAAGTAAAGTTACCGATAGACGAAGATGAAAGAGAGGATGCCTTCCGGGGCATGCCCAAGCTTAGTCTTTTGGTGTCCTTGAATTTTACCTTGGGGTGCCTTGGGCATCCCCAAGCTTAGGCTGTTGCCACTCCTTATTCCATAATCCATCAAATCTTTACCCAAAACTTGAAAACTTCACAAGACAAAACTCAACAGAAAACTCGCTCTGTTAGTGCAAGAAAGCAAACCACCACTTTAAGGTAATGTAATTAACTCATTATTTATTTATATTGGTGTTAAACCTACTGTATTCCAACTTCTCTATGGTTCATACCCCCGATACTAGCCATAGATTCATCAAAATAACCAAACAACAGACGAAAAACAGAATCTGTCAAAAACAGAACAGTCTGTAGTAATCTGTAACTTTAGAATAATTATGGAACCTTAAAAATTCTACCAACATAGTAAGTCCTAGGAAATTTGTCTATTAATCTTCTGAAAATATAATCAACTGAAAAGCACACTTTTGTGATTTATTAAAATTATTCTCGTGCGTGCAAAAGTTTCTGTTTTTCAGCAAGATCACATTAACTATCACCCAAGATGATCCTATAGGTTTTACTTGGCGCAAACACTAATTAAAACATAAAAATACATCTAACCAGAGGCTAGATGAATTATTTATTACTACACAGGAACAAAAAGAAAAGAACAAAAATAAAATTGGGTTGCCTCCCAACAAGCGCTATCGTTTAACGCCCCTAGCTAGGCATTGAGATTTCGATGATGCTCACATGAAAGACAAGCATAGAAGCACAAAGAGAGCTTCATAAAACACGTGACAAACACATCTAAGTCTAACATACTTCCTATTCATAGGCATCTTATAGGCAAACAAATTATCAAGGCAAGCAAAAACTAGCATATGCAAGGAAGCGGAAAGAAAGAATAGCAATCTCAACATAACGAGAGGTAATTTAGTAACATGAAAATTTCTACAACCATATTTTCCTCTCTCATAATAATTACATGTAGGATCATAAGCAAATTCAACAATATAGCTATCACAAAACATATTTTTAACAAGATCCACATGTATGCAAAGTTGACACTCTTCCAAAATAGTGGGATTAACATTAACTAAAGTCATGACCTCTCCAAACCCACTTTTATCAAAAACTTCATAAGATTGAACGTTCTCCAAATATGTGGGATCTAAAGTTGACACTCTTCTAAACCCACTTTCAATATTATTGCAAACATTATTATCAATCTCATATTTATCATGGGGCTTAAATAACTTTTCAAGATCATAAGAAGAATCACCCCAATCATGATCATTGCAACAAGTAGTAGACATAGCAAAACTAGCATCCCCAAGCTTAGGTTTTGCATATTATTAGCACAAGTGACATCAAGAGAATTTATAGTAACATCATTTCAATCATGCTTTTGATTCAAGGAACTATCAAGTATGGGTGCAATAGCAATAATCTCATGTTTAACATAATGAACTATAGCAAATTCATCTCCATAGATATTGGTATCATGGCCATAAGAATAGCAAGCATCATGTTCATCAAGGGATATTTCAATCAAATCATCGGAATCATAATTATCTATAGATTCGTGCATATCATTATTTTCTTCCAAAGCAACGGTCATTCTCTCAATAAATTCCTTAACATAGGCATTATGAGCATAGTTTTCATAGCAATATTTAAGTATGTCAGAATTTTTAGATTTGTAGAGAGTAATATCATACTTTTCAATCAAAGAAGCAACTTCATGAGCACCCTTAAAAATGACAAATTCTTCAATTTGTTCGATATCATAGTAACTATAAACACCCTTTCCATAAGAAGATAAGATTTCATTATCATTAAACTCACATAGGTAGGGAAGGTGTTTTTTAGGATTCTTAGAGCAACAAGTAAAATCATCAATTTCACAAAGATTCCAAGCATATCATAGCAAACTATTTATTTGATACCATAAGAGCTTCCCCTTTTCAGACAAATAGTGAAGCACAAAATGAGCATGCTCATCTAAAGATTTCCCATCAACTAAACTAGTTGGGGTTTCAGCGCGAGCGCATAAGGATCGAAGATGATCCAAGTAGAACACTTTAAGTGGATCCATATCAATAGATTTTTAGCAAGAAAAATGCAAGCAAATAGATGGCACGTGGAAACACAAACTAAAAGACATACGGGAGGAAGGCAAAGAAAACGCAAAGGTATTCGGAAATTGTTTTAGAACTGGGGGAGAGGAAAACGAGAGGCAAATGGAAATAATGTAATGCGAGGGATAAACGTTTGTGATGGGTACTTGGTATGTCTTGACTTGTGCGTAGACTCGTCGGCAACGGCGCCAGAAATCCTTCTTGCTACCTCTTGAGCACTGCGTTGGTTTTCCCTTGAAGAGGAAAGGGTGATGCAGCAAAGAAGCGTAAGTATTTCCCTTAGTTTTGAGAACCAAGGTATCAATCCAGTAGGAGGCTACACACAAAACCCTCGTACCTACACAAACAAATAAGAACCTTGTAACCAACGCGATAAAGGGGTTGTCAATCCCTTCACGGCCACTTGCAAAAGTGAGATCTGATAGAGATTATAAGATAAATATTTTTGGTATTTTTATGATGTAGATTGGAAAGTAAAGATTGCAAAATAAAGTAGATCGGAAACTTATATGATGGAAAATAGACCCGGGGCCATAGGTTTCACTAGCGGCTTCTCTTAGGATAGCATAAGTATTATGGTGGGTGAACAAATTACTGTCGAGCAATTGATAGAAAAGTGCAAAGTTATGAGAATATCTAGGCATGATGATGTATATAGGCATCACGTCCGCGACAAGTAGATCGAAACGATTCTGCATCTACTACTGTTACTCCACACATCGACCGCTATCCAACATGCATCTAGAGTATTAAGTTCATAAGAACAGAGTAACACATTAGGCAAGATGACATGATGTAGAGGGATAAAGTCAAGCAATATGATATAAACCCCATCTTTTTATCCTCGATGGCAACAATACAATAAGCGCCTTGCTGCCCCTGCTGTCACTGGGAAAGGGCACCGCAAGATTGAACCCAAAGCTAAGCACTTCTCCCATTGCAAGAAAGATCAATCTAGTAGGCCAAACCAAACTGATAATTCGGAGAGACTTGCAAAGATAACCAATCATACATAAAACAATTCAGAGGAGATTCAAATATTGTTCGTAGATAGACTTGATCATAAACCCACAATTCATTGGATCTCGACAAAGACACCACAAAAAAGAGTTACATCGAATAGATCTCCAAGAAGATCGAGGAAAACTTTGTATTGAGATCCAAAGAGAGAGAACAAGCCATATGGCTAATAACCATGGACCCGAAGGTCTGTGGTAAACTACTCATACTTCATCGGAGAGGCTATGGTGTTGATGTAGAAGCCCTCCATGATCGATTCCCCCTCCGGCGGAGTGCCGGAAAAGGCCCCAAGATGGGATCTCACGGGTACAGAAGGTTGTGGCGGTGGAAATAGGGTTTTGTGGTGCTCCTCGATGTTTTCAGGGTATGTGGATATATATAGGCGAAGGAAGTCGGTCAGAGGAGCCATGAGGGGCTCGTGACCGCCTCGTTTCTTTCTTGACATCCACTCCAAGTCTCCTGGATTGCGTTTGTTCCAAAAATAACTCTCCCGAAGGTTTCATTCTGTTTGGACTCCGTTTGATATTCCTTTCTGCGAAACACTTAAATAGGCAAAAAAACAGCAACTTGGGCTGGGCCTCCGGTTAATAGGTTAGTCCCAAAAATAATATAAAAGTGTATATCAAAGCCCATTAAACATCCAAAACCGATAATATAATAGCATGGAACAATAAAAAATTATAGATACGTTGGAGACGTATTAGTACACAATAGGTCTGGTACACAGCACATCATACTTTATAGAACCTATGACCATGGCATAGGGATTGACTTTCATTCTCTTTCTATCTTCTACCGTGGTCGGGCTTTGAGTCTTGCTCAACTTTACACCTTGTAATACAGGCAAGAACCCTTTCTTTGACTGGTCCATTTTGAACTTCTTCAAAACTTTACCAAGGTATGTGCTTTGTGAAAGTCCAATTAAGCGTCTTGATCTATCTCTATAGATCTTGATGCCTGCTACGTCTTGAGCTTGTGTTGGTTTTCCTTGAAGAGGAAAGGGTGATGCAGCAAAGTAGCGTAAGTATTTCCCTCAGTTTTTGAGAACCAAGGTATCAATCTAGTAGGAGGCTCCTCAAAAGTCCCACGCACCTACACAAACAAACAAGAACCTCGCAACCAACGCAATAAAGGGGTTGTTAATCCCTTCACGGCCACTTGCGAAAGTGAGATCTGATAGAGATAATATGATAAGATAAATATTTTTGGTCCTTTTATGAAATAGATTGGAAAGTAAAAGATGCAAATAAAAGATAGATGAAAGCTTATATGATAAAGGATAGACCCCGGGGCCATAGGTTTCACTTGTGGCTTCTCTCAAGATAGCATAAGTATTACGGTGGGTGAACAAATTACTATCGAGCAATCAATAGAAAAGCGCATAGTTATGAGATTATCTAGGCACGATCATGTATATAGGCATCACGTCCGTGACAAGTAGATCAAAACGATTCTTCATCCACTACTATTACTCCACACATCGACCGACTCCTGCCTGCATCTAGAGTATTAAGTTCATGAAGAACAGAGTAACGCATTAAGAAAGATGACATGATGTAGAGGGATAAACTCATGCAATATGATATAAACCCCATCTTTTTATCCTCGATGGCAACAATACAATACGTGCCTTGCTGCCCCTGTTGTCACTGGGAAAGGACACCGCAAGATTGAACCCAAAGCTAAGCACTTCCCCCATTGCAAGAAAGATCAATCTAGTTGGTCAAACCAAACTGATAGTTCGAAGAGACTTGCAAAGATAACTTAATCACACATAAAAGAATTCGGAGGAGATTCAAATATTTCTCATAGATAAACTTGATCATAAACCCACAATTCATCGGATCTCGACAAACACATTGCAAAAAGAGTTACATTGAATAGATCTCCAAGAAGATCGAAGAGAACTTTGGACTAAGATTCGAAGAGAGAGAAGAAGCCATCAAGCTAATAACTATGGACCCGAATGTCTGTGGTAAACTACTCACAAATCATCAGAGTGGCCTTGGAGATGATGTAGAGGCCCTCCATTGTTGATTCCCCCTCCAGCAGAGCGCCGACGAAGGCTCCAAGATGGGATCTCGCAGATACAGAAGGTTGCGGCGGTGGAATTAGGTTTTTGTGGTTACTTCTGATGTTTTCAGGGTAGGGGAGTATATATAGGAGGAAGAAGTACGTCGGTTGACGCTCGAGGGGCCCATGAGGGTGGGGAGTGCGCCCACCTCCAAGGGGCGTGCCGGGCACCCTCGTGGCCGCCTCGCTTGTTGCTTGATGTCCACTCCATGTCTCCCAGTTGGAATTTGTTCCAAAAAGATCGCTTCCGAAGGTTTCATCCTATTTGGACTCCGTTTGATATTCCTTTTCTTCAAAACACTGAAATAGGCAAAAAAAAACAGCAATTCGGGCTGGGCCTCCGGTTAGTAGGTTAGTCCCAAAAATGATATATAAGTGTAAAGTAAAGCCCATAAACATCCTAAACGGGTAATATAATAGCATGGAACAATCAAAAATTATAGATACGTTGGAGACGTATCAAGCATCCCCAAGCTTATTTCCTGCTCATCCTCGAGTAGGAAATGATAAAAATAGAATTTTTGATATGGAATGCTACCTAGCATAATCCTTAATGTAATTTTCTTTATTGTGGCATGAATGTTCAGATCCAAATGATTCAAAATAAAAGTTCATATTGACATAAGAAATAATAATACTTCAAGCATACTAACAAAGCAATCATCTCTTCTCAAAATAGCATGGCTAAAGAAAGTTATCCCTACAAAATCATATAGTCTGGTTGTTGCTCTGTCTTTGTCACATAAAGTATTTAATCATGCACAACCCCGATGACAAGGCAAGCAATTGTTTCATACTTTAGTAATCTCAAACTTTTTCAACTTTCACGCAATACATGAGCGTGAGCCATGGACATAGCACTATATGTGGAATAGAATGGTGGTTGTGGAGAAGACAAAAAAGGAGAAGATAGTCTCACATCAACTAGGTGTATCAACAGGCTATGGAGATGCCCATTAATAGAAATCAATGTGAGTGAGTAGGGATTGCCATGCAACGGATGCACTAGAGCTATAAATGTATAAAAGCTCAACAAAAGAAACTAAGTGGGTGTGCATCCAACTTGCTTGCTCACGAAGACCTAGGGCATTTTGAGGAAGCCCATCATTGGAATAGACAAGCCAAGTTCTACAATGAAAAATTCCCACTAGTATATGAAAGTTACAACATAGTGGACTCTCTATCATGAAGATCATGGTGCTACTTTGAAGCACAAGTGTAGTAAAAAGGATAGTAGCATTGTCCCTTCTCTCTTTTTCTCTCATTTTTTTATTTGGCCTTTCTCTTTTTTTATAAAGTCTGAAGTCTCATCCCAACTTGTGGGGGAATCATAGTCTCCATCATTCTTTCCTCACTTGGGACAATGCTCTAATAATGAAGATCATGACACTTTTATTTACTTACAACTCAAGATTACAACTCGATACTTACAACAAAGTATGACTCTATATGAATGCCTCCGGTAGTGTACCGGGATATGCAATGAATCAAGAGCGACATGTATTCATTTATAAAGGTGGATTTGCCAAAAATACTATGTCAACTACATGATCATGCAAAGAGCAATATGACAATGATGATGCGTTTCATAATAAACGGAACGGTGGAAAGTTGCATGGCAATATATCTCGGAATGGCTATGGAAATGACATAATAGGTAGGGACGGTGGCTGTTTTGAGGAAGGTATATGGTGGGTGTATAGTACCGGCTAAAGTTGTGCGGCACAAGAGAGGCTAGCAATGGTGGAAGGGTGAGAGTGCGTATAATCCATGGACTCAACATTAGTCATAAAGAACTCATATACTTATTGCAAAAAATCTACAAGCCATTAAAAACAAAGTACTACGCGCATGCTCCTAGGGGGATAGATTGGTAGGAAAAGACCATCGCTCGTCCCCGACCGCCAGTCATAAGGAAGACAATCAATAAATAAATTATGCTCCAACTTCATCACAAAGCGGTTCACCATACGTGCATGCTACGGAAATCACAAACTTCAACACAATTATTCTTTAATTCACAATTACCCAACTAGCTGACTCTAATATTACCATCCTCATATCTCAAAACAATTATCAAGCATCAAATGGATCATAGCATCCAATTCACTTTCTATGATAGTTTTTATTATACCCAACTTGGATGCCCATCATTCTAGGACCAATTTTATAACCATAGAAAATACCATGTTGTACTAAAATACTCTACAAATAATATAAGTGAAGCATGAGAGATCAAAAATTTCTCGAAAATAAAGCCACCAACGTGCTCTAAAAGATATAAGTGAAGCACATAGAGCAAAACTATCTAGCTCAAAAGATATAAGTGAAGCTCATAGAGTATTCTAATAAATTCTAAATCATGTGGGTTTCTCCCAAATGGTGTTTACAACAAGGATGATTGTGGTAATATAAAAATCAAATACTCATATCATACAAGACGCTCCAAGCACAACACATATCATGTGGCGAATAAAAATATAGCTCCAAGTAAAGTTATCGATAAACGAAGACGAAAGAGGGGATGCCTTCCGGGGCATCCCCAAGCTTAGGCTTTTGGTTATCCTTGAATATCTTGGGGTGCCTTGGGCATCCCCAAGATTAGGCTCTTTCCACTCCTTATTCCATAGTCCATCAAATCTTTACCCAAAACTTGAAAACTTCACAACACAAAACTCAACAGGAAATCGCATAAGCTCCGTTAGTGCAATAAAGAAAAACCACCACATAAGGTACTGTAATGAACTCATTCTTTATTTATATTGGTGTTAACCCTACTATATTCCAACTTCTCTATGGTTCATACCCCTCGATACTAGCCATAGATGCATCAAAATAAGCAAACAACACACGAAAAACAGAATCTGTCAAAAACAGAACAATCTGTAGCAATCTGTAACTTTCGAATACTTCTGGAACTCCAAAAATCATACAAAAATAGTAAGTCCTGGGAATTTGTGTATTGATCTACAGCAAAACGAATCAACGCAAAATCACGTTTCTGTGAATTACTAAAATTATTTTCGTGCGTGCAAAAGTTTCTGTTTTTCAGCAGAATCAAATTAACTATCACTGTAGGTTATCCTATAGGTTCTACTTGGCACAAACACTAATTAAAACATGAAAACACATCTAAACATAAGCTAGATGAAATATTTATTACTAAACAGAAGAAAAAAAGCAAGAAACAAAAATAAAATTGGGTTGCCTCCCAACAAGCGCTATCGTTTAACGCCCCTAGCTAGGCATAAAAGCGAGGATAGATTTAAGTAGTGCCATCTTTGGCATCCAATTCATAAGTAGCACACATGATAGATTCATGAGGTAATTTAAATTTCTTTCTTGGGAAGTGTTCCATGCCTTTCATTAATGGAAATTGGAATCTAATATTCCCTTCCTTCATATCAATAATTGCACCAATCGTTCTAAGGAAAGGTCTACCAAGAATAATAGGACATGAAAGATTGCAATCTATATCAAGAACGATAAAATCTACGGGAACATAATTCCTATTTACAACAATAAAAACATCATTGATCCTTCCCATAGGTTTCTTAATGGTGGAATCTGCAAGGTGCAAGTTTAAAGAACAATCATCAAAATCATGGAAACCTAGAATATCACATAAAGTTTTCGGAATCGTGGAAACACTAGCACCCAAATCACACAAAGCAAAACACTCATGATCTTTAATTTTAATATTTATTGTAGGTTCCCACTCATCATAAAGTTTTCTAGGTATAGAAACTTCCAACTCAAGTTTTTCTTCATAAGATTGCATCAAGGCATCAACAATATGTTTGGTAAAAGCTTTATTTTGACTATAAGCATGAGGAGAATTCAACACGGATTGAAAAAAAGGAAATACAATCTATTAAATAACAACTATCATAATTAAATTCCTTGAAATCCATAATAGTGGGTTCAATTCTATTTAATGTCTTGACCTCTCCAATCCCACTTTTACCAAATTTAGCATCAAGATCTAAAAACTCAGAATTATTGGGACACCTTTTAACTAAAGTTTACTCATCTTCAGACCCATCATTATTAAGATTCATATTGCAAAACAAAGATTTAATAGGGGATACATCAATAACTTTTAGATCTTCATCATTATTTTTATGGAAACTAGAAGAACACGCTTTTACAAAGCAATCTTTCTTAGCACGCAATCTAGCGGTTCTTTCTTTGCACTCATCAATGGAAATTATCATGGATTTGAGAGACTCATTGATATCATGCTTAGGTGGAATAGATCTAAGTTTAAAAGAATCGACATCAAGCGAAAGTCTATCAACGTTCCTAGCCAAATCATCAACTTTAAGCAATTTTTCTTCAAGCAAAGTATTAAAATTCTTTTGAGAGATCATAAATTATTTAACGCTTTTCTCAAAATCAGAGGGCATATTATTAAAATTTCCATAAGAGTTATTTTAGGAATTATCATAATTATTAGAGGAATTGCTAGGGAACGGTCTAGGATTAAAGTTTCCTCCATAAGCATTGTTACCAAAATTATTCCTACCAACAAAATTCATATCCATAGATTCATTATTATTCTCAATCAAAGTAGACAAGGGCATATCATTAGGATCAATAGGAGCACTCTTAGTAGCAAACAATTTCATAAGTTCATCCATCTTTCCACTCAAAACATTAATTTCTGCTATAGCATGCACTTTTTTACTAGTATATCTTTCGGTGTGCCATTGAGAATAATTATCCATAATGTTATCAAGGAGTTTAGTAGCTTCTCCTAAGGTGATTTCCATAAAAGTGCCTCCCGCAACCGAATCTAAAAGATTTCTAGAAGCAAAATTCAATCCGACATAAAGTTTTTGTATGATCATCCATAAGTTCAAACCATGAGTAGGGCAATTGCGAATCATTAATTTCATTCTTTCCCAAGATTGGGAAACATGCTCATGATCAAGTTGTTTAAAATTCATAATATCATTCCTAAGAGAGATGATCTTAGCGGGAGGAAAATATTTAGAGATAAAAGCATCTTTGCACGTATTCCATGAATCAATACTATTCTTAGGCAAAGACGAAAACCAAGTTTTAGCACGATCTCTAAGTGAAAATGGAAATAACTTCGATTTAACAATATGATTATCCGTATCTTTCTTCTATTGCATATCACACAAATCAACAAAGTTGTTTAGATGAGTAGCGGCATCTTCACTAGGAAGGCCGGAGAATTGATCTTTCATAACAAGATTCAACAAAGCAGCATTGATTTCACAAGATTCAACATCATTAAGAGGAGCAATTGAAGTTCTAAGGAAATCATTACTATTGGTATTGGAAAAGTCACACAATTTGGTATTATCTTGCGCCATCATGACAAGCAATCCAACACACAAGCAAACAAAAAAGGCAAGCGAAAGAGAGAGGAGATTGGGAAAGAGAGGGCGAATAAAACGGCAAGGGTGAAGTGGGGGAGAGGAAAATGAGAGGAAAATAGCAAATAATGTAATGCGAGGGAGATGAGTTTATGATGGGTACTTGGTATGTCTTGACTTGAGCGAAGATCTCCCCGGCAACGGCGCTAGAAATCCTTCTTGCTACGTCTTGAGCTTGTGTTGGTTTTCCTTGAAGAGGAAAGGGTGATGCAGCAAAGTAGCGTAAGTATTTCCCTCAGTTTTTGAGAATGAAGGTATCAATCCAGTAGGAGGCTCCTCTAAAGTCCCACGCACCTACACAAACAAACAAGAAACTCGCAACCAACGCAATAAAGGGATTGTCAATCCCTTCACGACCACTTGCGAAAGTGAGATCTGATAGAGATAATATGATAAGATAAATATTTTTGGTATTTTTATTATATAGATTGGTAAGTAAAAGATGCACATAAAAGATAGATGCAAGCGTATATGATAAGGGATAGACCCGGGGGGCATAGGTTTCACTTGTGGCTTCTCTCAAGATAGCATAAGTATTACGGTGGGTGAACAAATTACTGTCGAGCAAGTGATAGAAAAGCGCATAGTTATGAGATTATCTAGGCATGATCATGTATATAGGCATCACGTCCGTGATAAGTAGATCAAAACGATTCTTCATCTACTACTATTACTCCACACATCGACCGACTCCTGCCTGCATCTAGAGTATTAAGTTCATGAAGAACAGAGTAACACATTAAGAAAGATGACATCATGTAGAGGGATAAAATCATGCAATATGATATAAACCCCATCTTTTTATCCTCGATGGCAACAATACAATAGGTGCCTTGCTGCCCCTACTGTCACTTGGGAATGGACACGCAAGATTGAACCCAAAGCTAAGCAGTTCTCCCATTGCAAGAAAGATCAATCTAGTATGCCAAACCAAACTGATAATTCGAAGAGACTTGCAAAGATAACTTAATCACACATAAAAGAATTCAGAGGAGATTCAAATATTTCTCATAGATAAACTTGATCATAAACCCACAATTCATCGGATCTCGACAAACACACCGCAAAAAGAGTTACATCGAATAGATCTCCAAGAAAATCGAGAAGAACTTTGTATTGAGATTCAAAGAGAGAGAAGAAGCCATCAAGCTAATAACTATGGACCCGAAGGTCTGTGGTAAACTACTCACAACTCATTGGAGAGGCCTTGGAGATGATGTAGAGGCCCTCCGTTGTCGATTTCCCCCTCTGGCAAAGCGCCGGGGAAGGCTCCAAGATGGGATCTCGCGGATACAGAAGGTTGCGTCCTTGGAATTAGGTTTTTGTGGTCGCTTCTGATGTTTTCAGGGTACGGGAATATATCTAGGAGGAAGAAGTAGGTCGGTTGACGCTCGAGGGGCGGGCGCGCCCACCCCCAGGGGGCACGCCAGGCACCCTCGTGGCCGCCTCGCTTGTTGTTTGACGTCCACTCCAAGTCTCCCGGTTGGCATTTGTTCCAAAAAGATCGCTTTCGAAGGTTTCATCCCGTTTGGACTCTGTTTGATATTCCTTTTCTTCAAAACACTGAAATAGGCAAAAAAACAACAATTCGGGCTGGGCCTCCGATTAGTAGGTTAGTCCCAAAATTGATATAAAAGTGTAAGTAATGCCCATAAACAACCAAAACAGGTAATATAATAGCATGGAACAATAAAAAATTATAGATACGTTGGAGACGTATCAATGCCTAATATGTAAGCAGCTTCACCAAGGTCTTTTATTGAAAAACTCTTATTCAAGTATCCCTTTATGCTATCCAAAAATTCTATATTATTTCCAATCAACAATATGTCATCCAGATATAATATTAGAAATGCTACAAATCTCTCACTCACTTTCTTGTAAATACATGCTTCATTGCAAGTATGTATAAAATTAAATGCTTTGATCGACTCATCAAGGCGTATATTCCAACTCCGAGATGCTTGCACCAGTCCATAGATGGATCACTGGAGCTTGCACACCTTGTTAGTACCTTTAGGATTGACAAAACCTTCTGGTTGCATCATATACAACTCTTCTTAAGAAATATCCATTTAAGGAATGTAGTTTTGACATCCATTTGCCAGATTTCATAAAATATGGCAACTGCTAACATGATTCAGACGGATTTAAGCATCACTACAGTTGAGAGAATCTCATTGTAGTCAACACCTTGAACTTGTCGAAAACCTTTTGCGACAAGTCGAGCTTTGTAGATAGCAACACTACTATCAGTGTCTGTCTTCCTCTTGAAGATCCATTTATTTAATATGGCTTGCCGACCATCGGGCAAGTCCACCAAAGTCCACACTTTGTTCTCATACATGGATCCCATCTCAGATTTCATGGCCTCAAGCCATTTCACGGAATCTGGGCTCATCATCGCTTCCTCATAGTTCGTAGGTTCATCATGGTCTAGGAACATGACATATAGAATAGGATTACCATACCACTCTGGTGCGGATCTTACTCTGGAAGACCTACGAAGTTCGGTAGTAACTTAATCTGAAGTTTCATGATCATCATCATTAGCTTCCTCGCTTATTGGTGCAGGAATCACTGGAACCGATTTCTATGATGAACCACTTTCCAATAAGGAGAAGATACAATTACCTCATCAAGTTCTAATTTCCTCCCACTCACTTCTTTTGAGAGAAACTCCTTCTCTAGAAAGGATCCATTCTTAGCAACAAAGATTTTGCCTTCGGATCTGTGATAGAAGGTGTACCCAACAGTTTCCTTTGGGTATCCTATGAAGATGCACTTCACCGATTTGGGTTCGAGCTTATCAGGTTAAAGCTTTTTCACGTAAGCATCGCAACCCCAAACATTAAGAAATGACAACTTTGGTTTCTTGCCAAACCATAGTTCATAAGGCGTGGTCTCAACGGATTTTTGATGGTGCCCTGTTTAAAGTGAATGCAACTGTCTCTAATGCATAACCCCAAAATGATAGCGGTAAATCGGTAAGAGACATCATAGATCGCACCATATCCAATAAAGTATCGTTATGACATTCGGACACACCATTACGCTATGGTGTTCCATGTGGCGTGAGCTGTGAAACTATTCCACATTGTTTTAGATGAAGGCCAAACTCGTAACTCAAATATTCTCCTCTATGCAGATTCTAGAAACTTTATTTTCTTGTTACGATGACTCTCCACTTCACTATGAAATTCTTTGAACTTTTCAAATGTTTCAGACTCGTGTTTCATTAAGTAGATATACCCACATCTGCTCAAATCATCTGTGAAGGTCAGAAAATAATGATACCTGCCACGAGCATCAACACTCCTTGGACTGCATACATCAGTATGTATTATTTCAACAAGTCACTAGCTCGTTCCATTGTTTCGGAGAACGGAGTTTTAGCCATCTTGCCCATAAGGCACGGTTCGCAAGCATCAAATGATTCATAATCAAGTGATTCCAAAAGTCCATCTTTATGGAGTTTCTTCATGTGCTTTACACTGATATGACCCAAATGGCAGTGCCACAAATATGTTGCACTATCATTATCAACTTTGCATATTTTGGCATCAATATTATGAATATGTGTATTACTACGATCAAGATTCAATAAACCATCAACATTGGGTGTATGGCCATAGAAGGTTTTATTCATGTAAACAGAATAACAATTTATTCTCTGCCTTAGATGAATAATCGTATCGCAATAAACATGATCTAATCATATTTATGCTCAACGCAAACACCAAATAACATTTACTTAGGTTTTAACACTAATCTCGAAAATACAGTGTGTGTGCGATGATGGTCATATGAATCTTGGAACTACTTCCAACACACACCGTCACTTCACCCTCAACTAGTCTCTGTTTATTCTGTAACTCCTGTTTCGAGTTACTAATCTTAGCAACCGAACAAGTATCAAATACCCAGGGGCTACTATAAACACTAGTAAGGTACACATTAATAACCTGTATATCAAATATACCCTTGTTCACTTTGCCATCCTTTTTATCCACCAAATATTCTGGGCATTTCCGCTTCCAGTGACCATTTCCTTTGCAGTAGAAGCACTCAATTTCAGGCTTTGGTCCAGCTTTGGGCTTCTTCACGGGAGTGACAACTTGCTTTCCATTCTACTTGAAGTTCCCTTTCTTTCCCTTTTCCCTTTTCTTGAAACTAGTGGTCTTGTCAATCATCAACAATTGATGCTCTTTCTTTATTTCTACCTTCGTTGATTTCAGCATCACGAAGAGCTCGGGAATCGTTTTTGTCATCCCTTGCATACTATAGTTCATCACGAAGTTCCAATAACTTGGTGATGGTGACTAGAGAACTCTGTCAATCACTATTTTATCTGGAAGATTAACTCCCACTTGATTCAAGCGATTGTAGTACCCAGACAATCTGAGCACATGCTCACTGCTTGAGCTATTCTCCTCCATCTTTTAGCTATAGAACTTGTTTAGAGACTTCATATCTCTTAACTCGGGTATTTGCTTGAAATATTAACTTCAACTCTTTGGAACATCTCATATGGTCCATGACGTTCAAAACGTTTTTGAAGTCCCGATTCTAAGACGTAAAGCATGGTGCACTAAACTATCAAGTAGTCATCATATTAAGCTAGCCAAACATTCATAACGTCTGCATCTGCTCCTGTAAAAGTTTTGTCACCTAACGGTGCATCAAGGACATAATTTTTCTATGTAGCAATGAGGATAAACCTCAGATCACGGACTCAGTCGCATCATTGCTACTATCATCTTTCAACTTAGTTTTCTCTAGGAACATATAAAAACATAGGGAAGCTATAACACGACCAATTGATCTACAACATAATTTGCAAAATACTATCAGGACTAAGTTCATGATAAATTAAAGTTCAATTAATCACATTACTTAAGAACTCCCAATTAGATAGACATCCCTCTAGTCATCTAAATGATCACATGATCCAAATCAACTAAACCATGTCCGATCATCACGTGAGATGGAGTAGTTTTCAATGGTGAACATCATTATGTTGATCATATCTACTCTATGATTCACGCTCGACCTTTCGGTCTCCAGTGTTCCGAGGCCATATCTGCATATGCTAGGATCGTGAAGTTTAACCCGAGTATTCTGTGTGTGCAAAACTGGCTTGCACCCGTTGTATGTGAATGTAGAGCCTATCACACCCGATCATCATGTAGTGTCTCAGCACGAAGAATTGTAGCAATAGTGCATACTCAGGGAGAACATTTATACCTTGAAATTTAGTAAGGGGTCATCTTATAATGCTACCGCCGTACTAAGCAAAATAAGATGCATAAAAGATAGACATCACATGCAATCAAAATATGTGACATGATATGGCCATCATCATCTTTTGCTCATGATATCCATCACCGAAGCATCATCATGATCTCCATCGTCACCAGCGTGACACCTTGATCTCCATCGTAGCATCATTGTCGTCTCACCAACTATTGTTACTACGACTATCGCTACCGCTTAGTGATAAAGTAAAACAATTACATGGCAATTGCATTGCATACAATAAAGCAACAACCATATGGCTCCTTCCAGTTGCCGATAACTTTGTTACAAAGCATGATCATCTCATACAACAATTTATATCACATCATGCTTGACCATATCACATCACAGCAAGCCCTGCAAAAACAAGTTTGACGTTCTCTACTTTGTTGTTGCAAGTTTTACGTGGCTGCTACGGGCTTAGCAAGAACCGTTCTTACCTATGCATCAAAACCACAATGATTTTTCGTCAGGTGTGCTGTTTTAACCTTCAACAAGGACCGGGCATAGCCACACTCGATTCAACTAGTTGGAGAAACAGACACTCACTAGCCACCTGTGTGTGAAGCACGTCGGTAGAACCAGGCTCGCGTAAGCGTACGCGTAATGTCGGTCTGAGCTGCTTCATCCAACAATTCCGCCGAATCGAAGTATGGCATGCTGGTAAGCAGTATGACTATTATCGCCCACAACTCTTTGTGTTCTACTCGTGCATATAACATCTATGCATAAACCCGGCTCGGATGCCACTATTGGGGAACGCGGTAATTTCAAAAAAAAAATCTACGGTCATGCAAGATCTATCTATGTGATGCATAGCAACGAGAGGGGAGCGTGTGTCCACGTACCCTCATAGACCGAAAGCGGAAGCGTTATGACAACGCGGTTGATGTAGTCGTACGTCTTCATGATGCGACCGATCCATGTAGCAAACGTACGGCACCTCCGCGTTCAGCACACATGTAGCTCGATGACGTCCCTCGTACTCTTGATCCAGTTGAGGCCGAGGGTGAATTCCGTCAGCACGACGGTGTGGCGACAGTGATGATGATGCTACCGCCGCAGGGCTTCGCCTAAGCTCCGCAATGGTATGATCAAGGTGTGTAACTGTGGAGGGGGGCACCGCACACGGCTAAAAGATCAACTTGTGTTGTCTGGTGTGCCTTTGGGTGCCCCCTCCCCACATATATAAAGGAGGGAGGGAGGAGGAGGCCGGCCAAGAGGAGGCACGCCCAAGGGGGGGGGGTCCTACTCCAAGTAGTTTTCACTCCCCCCTTTCCTATTCCTATTAGGAGAAGGAGGAAGGAGGAGGAGAGAAGAAGGAAAGGGGGGACGAACCCCCAAACCCTAAACCAATTCAGTTTGGGCCTAGGAGGGCACGCCCCACCACTTGCCTGCTGCCTCCTATCTCCACTAGGGCCCATTAAGGCCCATTGACTCCCGGGGGGGTTCCGGTAACCTCTCGGTACTCCGAAAAATATCCGATACGCTTTGGAACCCTTCCGGTGTGCGAATATAACCTTCCAATATATCAATCTTTATGTCTCGACAATTTCGAGACTCCTCATCATGTCCGTGATCTCATCCGGGACTCCTAACAACCTTAGGTCATCAAATCACATAAACTCATAATACAAATCATCCTCGAATGTTAAGCGTGCGGACCCTACGGGTTCGAGAACTATGTAGACATAACCGAGACACGTCTACGGTCAATAACCAATAGCGGAACCTGGATGCTCATATTGGTTCCTACATATTCTACGAAGATCTTTATCGGTCAAACTGCATAACAACATACGTTGTTGTTGGGGAACATAGTAATTTCAAAAAAATTCCTATCTACATGCAAGATCATGGTGATGCATAGCAACAAGAGGGGAGAGTGTCATCCACGTACCCTCGTAGACCATAAGCGGAAGCGTTATGACAACGCGGTTGATGTAGTCATACGTCTTCACGATCGACCGATCCTAGCACCGAACGTACGGCACCTCCGTGATCTGCACACGTTCATCTCAGTGACGTCCCACGAACTTAAGATCCAGTAGAGCTTCAAGGGAGAGTTCCATTAGCACGAAGGCGTGATGACGGTGTTGATGAAGCTACCGATGCAGGGCTTCACCTAAGCACCGCTACGATATGACCGAGGTGGATTATGGTGGAGGGGGGCACCGCACACGGCTAAAAGATCAATGATCAACTTGTGTGCCTTGGGGTGCCCCCCCCGCCCCCATTTATAAAGGAGCTAGGGGGGAGGCGGCCGGCCAGGAGGAGGGTCCGCCAAGGGGGGAGTGCCACTCCCACCGGGAGTAGAACTCCTCCTTTCCTAGTAGGAGTAGGAGAAGGGGGGAGGAGGAGGGAGGGGGGAAGGAAAGGGGGGCGTCGCCCCCCCTCCTTGTCCAATTCGGACTAGAGGGGGAGGTGGCGCGCGGCCCTGCCTTGGCTGCCCCTCCTCTTCTCCACTAAGGCCCAATAGGCCCATTACACTCCCTGGGGGGTTCCGGTAACCTCCCGGTACTCCGGTATATGCCTGAACTTGCCCGGAACACTTCCGAAGTCCAAACATAGTCATCCAATATATCGATCTTTATGTCTCAACCATTTCGAGACTCCTCGTCATGTCCGTGATCATATCCGGGACTCCGAACTACCTTCGGTACATCAAAACACATAAACTCATAATACCGATCATCACCGAACGTTAAGCGTGCGGACCCTACGGGTTCGAGAACTATGTAGACATGACCGAGACACGTCTCCGGCCAATAACCAATAGCGGAACCTGGATGCTCATATTGGCTCCTACATATTCTACGAAGATCTTTATCGGTCAAACCACATAACAACATAGGTTGTTCCCTTTGTCATCGGTATGTTACTTGCCCGAGATTCGATCGTCGGTATCTCAATACCTATCTCAATCTTGTTACTGGCAAGTATCTTTACTCGTTATGTAATGCATCATCCCGTAACTAACTCATTAGTCACATTGCTTGCAAGGCTTATAGTGATGTGCATTACCGAGAGGGCCCAAAGATACCTCTTCGACAATCGGAGTGACAAATCCTAATCTCAATCTATGGCAACTCAACAAGTACCATCGGAGACACCTGTAGATCACCTTTATAATCACCCAGTTATGTTGTGACGTTTGGTAGCACACAAAGTGTTCTTCCGGTAATCAGGAGATGCATAATCTCATAGTCGTAGGAACATGTATATGTTATGAAGAAAGCAATAGCAGTAAACTAAAACGATCAAGTGCTAAGCTAACAGAATGGGTCAAGTCAATCACATCATTCTCCTAATGATGTGATCCCGTTTATCAAATGACAACTCATGTCTATGGTTAGGAAACCTTAACCTTCTTTGATCAACGAGCTAGTCAAGTAGAGGCATACTAGTGACACTATATTGTCTATGTATTCACACATGTATTATGTTTCCGGTTAATACAATTATAGCATGAATAATAAACATTTATCATGAAATAAGGAAATAAATAATAACTTTATTATTGCGTCTAGGGCATATTTCCTCCAATCTCCCACTTGCACTAGAGTCAATAATCTAGATTACATAGTAATGATTCTCACACCCATGGAGTCTTGGTGTTGATCATGTTTTGCTCGTGAGAGAGGCTTAGTCAACGGGTCTGCAACATTCAGATCTGTATGTATCTTGCAAATATTTATGTCTCCCACCTGGACTTGGTCACAGATGGAATTGATGCGTCTCTTGATGTGCTTGGTTCTCTTGTGAAATCTAGATTCCTTTGCCAAGGCAATTGCACCAGTATTGTCACAAAAGATTTTCGTTGGACTCGATGCACTAGGTATGACACCTAGATCAGATATAAACTCCTTCATCCAGACTCCTTCATTTGCTGCTTCCGAAGCAACTATGTACTCCGCTTCACACGTAGAGCCCGCCATGACGCTTTGTTTAGAACTGCACCAACTAACAGCTCCACTGTTCAATATAAACACGTATCTGGTTTGCGATTTAGAATCGTCCGGATCAGTGTCAAAGCTTGCATCGATCTAATCATTTACGATGAGCTCTATGTCACCTCCATAAATGAGAAACATATCCTTAGTCCTTTTCAGGTATTTCAGGATGTTCTTGACCGCTGTCCAGTGATCCACTCCTGGATTACTTTGGTACCTCCCTGCTAAACTAATAGCAAGGCACACATCAGGTCTGGTACACAGCATTGCATACATGATAGAGCCTATGGCTGAAGCATAGGGAATATTTTTCATTTTATCTCTATCTTCTGCAGTGGTCGGGCATTGAGTCGGACTCAACTTCACACCTTGTAACACAGGCAAGAACCCTTTCTTTGCTTGATCCATTTTGAACTTTTTCAAAACTTTATCAAGGTATGTGCTTTGTGAAAGTACAATTAAGCGTCTTGGTCTATCTCTATAGATCTTTATGCCCAATATATAAGCAGCTTCACCGAGGTCTTTCATTGAAAAACTGTTAGTCAACCATCCTTTTATGCTATCCAGAAATTCTATATCATTTCCAATCAATAATATGTCATCTGCATATAGTATTAGAAATGCTACAGAGCGCCCACTCACTTTCTTGTAAATATAGGCTTCTCCAAAAGCCTGTATAAAACCATATGCTTTGAACACACTATGAAAATGTTTATTCCAAATCCGAGAGGCTTGCACCAGTCCATAAATGGATCGCTGGAGCTTGCACACTTTGTTAGCACCTTTTGGATCGACAAAACCTTCTGGTTGCATCATATACAACTCTTCTTCCAGAAATCCATTCAGGAATGAAGTTTTGACATCCATTTGCTAAATTTCATAATCATAAAATGCGGCAATTGCTAACATGATTCAGATAGACTTAAACATCTCTACGGGTGAGAAAGTCTCATCATAGTCAACCCCTTGAACTTGTCGAAAACCTTTCGCAACAAGTCGAGCTTTGTAGACAGTAACATTACCGTCAGCGTCAGTCTTCTTCTTGAATATCCATTTATTCTTGATGGCTTGCCGATCATCGGGCAAGTCAACCAAAGTCCACACTTTGTTCTCATACATGGATCCCATCTCAAATTTCATGGCCTCAAGACATTTTGCGGAATCTGGGCTCATCATCGCTTCCTCATAGTTCGTAAGTTTTCCATGGTCAAGTAACATGACCTCCAGAATAGGATTACCATACCACTCTGGCGCGGATCTTATTCTGGTTGACCTACGAGGTTCGGTAGTAACTTGATCTGAAGTTTCTTGATCAATATCATTAACTTCCTCACTAATTGGTGTAGGTGCCATAGAAACCGGTTTCTGTGATGAACTACTTTCCAATAAGGGAGCAGATACAGTTACCTCATCAAGTTCTACTTTCCTCCCACTCACTTCTTTCGAGAGAAACTCCTTCTCTAGAAAGGATCCATTTTTAGCAACAAATGTCTTGCCTTCGGATCTGTGATAGAAGGTGTACCCAATAGTCTCCTTTGGGTATCCTATGAAGACACATTTCTCCGATTTGGGTTTGAGCTTATTAGGTTGAAGCTTTTTCACATAAGCATTGCAGCGCCAAACTTTAACAAATGACAACTTTGGTTTCTTGCCAAACCACAGTTCATAAGTCGCCATATCAATGGATTTAGATGGTGCCCTATTTAACGTGAATGCAGCCATCTCTAAAGCATAACCCCAAAATGATAGTGGTAAATCAGTAAGAGACATCATAGATCGCACCATAGCTAATAAAAGTGCGGTTACGATGTTCTAACACACCATTACGTTGTGTTGTTCCGGGTGGCGTGAGTTGCGAAACTATTCCGCATTGTTTCAAATCTCGAAACTCAAATATTCTCCTCCACGATCAGATCGTAGAAACTTTATTTTCTTGTTATGATGATTTTCCACTTCACTCTGAAATTCTTTGAAATTTTCAAATGTTTCAGACTTATGTTTCATTAAGTAGATATACCCATATCTGCTGAAATCATCTGTGAAGGTGAGAAAATAACGATACCTGCTGCGAGCCTCAATATTCATCGGACCACATACAATAGTATGTATGATTTCCAACAAATCTGTTGCTCGCTCCATTGTTCTGGAGAACGACGTTTTAGTCATCTTGCCCATGAGGCATGGTTCGCAAGTACCAAGTGATTCATAATCAAGTGATTCCAAAAGTCCATCAGTATGGAGTTTCTTCATGCACTTTACACCAATATGACCTAAACGGCAGTGCCACAAATAAGTTGCACTATCATTATCAACTCTGCATTTTGGATTCAACATTATGAATATGTGTATCACTACAATCGAGATTTAACAAAAATAGACCACTCTTCAAGGGTGCATGACCATAAAAGATATTACTCGTATAAATAGAACAACCATTATTCTCAGATTTAAATGAATAACTGTCTCACATCAAACAAGATCCAGGTATAATGTTCATGCTTAACGCTGGGATCAAATAACAATTATTCGGGTCTAATACTAATCCCGAAGGTAGATGTAGCGGTAGCGTGCCGACCGCGATCACATCGACTTTGGAACCATTTCCCACGCGCATCGTCACCTCGTCCTTAGCCAATCTTCGCTTAATCCATAGTCCCTATTTTGATTTGCAAATGTTAGCAACAGAACCAGTATCAAAAACCCAGGTGCTACTGCGAGCTTTAGTAAGGTACAAATCAATAACATGTATATCACATATACCTTTGTTCACCTTGCCATCCTTCTTATCCGCCAAATACTTTGGGCAGTTCCACTTCCGGTGACCAGTCCCTTTGCAGTAGAAGCACTCAGTCTTAGGCTTAGTTCCAGACTTGGGTTTTTTCTCCTAAGCATCAACTTGTTTGCTATTCTTCTTGAAGTTCCCCTTCTTCTTCCCTTTACCCCTTTTCTTGAAATTGGTGGTCTTGTTGACCATTCAACACTTGATGCTCCTTCTTGATTTCTACCTCCGCAGCCTTTAGGATCGCAAAGAGCTCGGGAATTGTCTTTTCCATCCCTTGCATATTATAGTTCATCACGAAGCTCTTATAGCTTGGTGGCAGTGAATGGAGAATTCTGTCAATGACACTATCATCAGGAAGATTAACTCCGAGTTGAATCAAGTGATTATTATACCCAGACATTTTGAGTATATGTTCATTGACAGAACTATTCTCCTCCATCTTGCAGCTATAGAACTTATTGGATACTTCATATCTCTCAATCCGGGCATTTGCTTGAAATATTAACTTCAACTCCTGAAACATCTCATATGCTCCATGACGTTCAAAACGTCCTTGAAGTCCCGGTTCTAAGCCGTAAAGCATGGCACACTGAACTATTGAGTAGTTATCATCTTTCCTCTGCCAAATGTTCACAACATCTGGGTTGCTCCTGCAGCGGGTCTTGCACCTAGCGGTGCTTCGAGGATGTAATTCTTCTCTGCAACAATGAGGATAATCCTCAAGTTACGGTCCCAGTCCATGTAATTGCTACCATCATCTTTCAACTTAGCTTTCTCAAGGAACGCATTAAAATTCATCGGAACAACAACACGGGCCATCTATCTACAAAAACATAGACAAGCAGAATACTATCAGGTACTAAGTTCATGATAAATTAAAGTTCAATTAATCAAATTACTTAAGAATTCCCACTTAGACAGACATCCCTCTAATCATCTAAGTGATCGCGTGATCCAAATCAACTAAACTAGTTCTGATCATCATGTGAAATGGAGTAGTTTTCAATGGTGAACATCACTATGTTGATCATATCTACTATATGATTCACACTCGACCTTTCATTCTCAGTGTTCCAAGCCCATATCTGCATATGCTAGGCTCGTCAAGTTTAACCCGAGTATTTCTGCGTGTGCAAAACTGGCTTGCACCTGTTGTATGTGAACGTAGAGCTTATCACACCCGATCATCACGTGGTGTCTCGGCACGATGAACTTTGGCAACGGTGCATACTCAGGGAGAACACTTATACCTTGAAATTTAGTGAGAGATCATCTTATAATGCTACCGTCAATCAAAGCAAAATAAGATGCATAAAAGATAAACATCACATGTAATCAATATAAGTGATATGATATGGCCATCATCATCTTGTGCCTTTGATCTCCATCTTCAAAGCACCGTCATGATCACCATCGTCACTGGCGCGACACCTTGATCTCCATCGTAGCATCGTTGTCGTCTCGCCAACTATTGCTTCTATGACTATCGCTACCGCTTAGTGATAAAGTAAAGCAATTATATGGCGATTTCATTGCATACAATAAAGCAACAACCATATGGCTCCTGCCAGTTGCCGATAACTCTATTACAAAACATGATCATCTCATACAATAAAATTTAGCATCATGTCTTGACCATATCACATCACAACATGCCCTGCAAAAACAAGTTAGACGTCCTCTACTTTGTTATTGCAAGTTTTACGTGGCTGCTACGGGCTGAGCAAGAACCGTTCTTACCTACGCATCAAAACCATAACGATATTTCATCAAGTTAGTGTTGTTTTAACCTTCAACAAGGACCGGGCGTAGCCACACTCGATTCAACTAAAGTTGGAGAAACTGACACCCGCCAGCCACCTATGTGCAAAGCACGTCGGTAGAACCAGTCTCGCGTAAGCGTACGCGTAATGTCGGTCCGGGGCTCTTCATCCAACAATACCGCCGAATCAAAGTATGACATGCTGGTAAGCAGTATGACTTGTATCTCTCACAACTCACTTGTGTTCTACTCATTCATATAACATCTACGCATAAACCTGGCTCGGATGCCACTATTGGGGAATGTAGTAATTTAAAAAAAATCCTACGTACACGCAAGATCATGGTGATGCATAGCAACGATAGGGGAGAGTGTCGTCCACGTACCCTCATAGACCATAAGCAGAAGCGTTATGACAACGCGGTTGATGTAGTCGTACGTCTTCACGATCGACCGATCCTAGTACCGAACGTACGACACCTCCGCGATTTGCACACGTTCAGCTCGGTGACGTCCCACGAACTCACGATCCAGTAGAGCTTCGAGGGAGAGTTCCGTCAGCACGACAGCGTGATGACGGTGTTGATGAAGCTACCGACGCAGGGCTTCGCCTAAGCACCGATACGATATGACCGAGGTGGATTGTGGTGGAGGGAGGCACCGCACACGGCTAAAAGATCTACGATCAACTTCTGTGCCTTGGGGTGCCCCCCGCCCCCTTATATAAAGGAGCTAGGGAGGGAGGTGGTCGGCCAGGAGGAGGGCGCGCCAAGGTGGGAGTCCTACTCCCACCTGGAGTAGAACTCCTCCTTTCCTAGTAGGAGTAGGAGAAAGGGGAAGGAGGAGAGAGTGGGGAAGGAAAGGGGGGCGTGCTATGTCTTGAGCTTGCATTGGTTTTCCTTGAAGAGGAAAGGGTGATGCAGCAATAGTAGCGTAAGTATTTCCCTCTGTTTTTGAGAACCAAGGTATCAATCCAGTAGGAGGCTCCTCAAAAGTCCCATGCACCTACACAAACAAACAAGAACTCGCAACCAACGCAATAAAGGGGTTGTCAATCCCTAAAAGGCCACTTGCGAAAGTGAGATATGATAGAGATGATATGATAAGATAAATATATTTTTGGTATTTTATAATATAGATTGGAAAAGTAAAGATGCAAATAAAAGTATATTGAAAGCTTATATGATAAGAGATAGACCCGGGGGCCATAGGTTTCACTAGTGGCTTCTCTCAAGATATCATAAGAATTACGGTGGGTGAACAAATTACTGTCGAGCAATTGATAGAAAAGCAAATAATTATGAGATTATCTAGGCATGATCATGTATATAGGCATCACGTCTGTGAAAAGTAGACCGACTCCTGCCTCCATCTACTACTATTACTCCACACACCGACCGCTATCCAGCATGCATCTAGAGTATTAAGTTCATAAAGAACAGAGTAATGCATTAAGAAAGATGACATGATGTAGAGGGATAAATTCATGCAATATGATATAAACCCCATCTTTTTATGCTTGATGGCAACAACACAATACTTGCCTTACTGCCCCTGCTGTCATTGGGAAAGGACACCGCAAGATTGAACCCAAAGCTAAGCACTTCTCCCATTGCAAGAAAGATCAATCTAGTAGGCCACACCAAACTGATAATTCGAAGAGACTTGCAAAGATAACTTAATCACACATAAAAGAATTCAGAGGAGATTAAAATATTTCTCATAGATAAACTTGATCATAAACCCACAATTCATCGGATCTTGACAAACACACCGCAAAAAGAGTTACATCGAATAGATCTCCAAGAATATCGAGGAGAACCTCGTATTGAGATTCAAAGAGAGAGAAGAAGCCATATAGCTAATAACTGTGGACCCGAAGGTCTGTGGTAAACTACTCACAACTCATCGGAGAGGCCTTGGAGATGATGTAGAGGCCCTCCCTGATCGATTCCCCCTCCGGCGGAGCACCGACGAAGGCTCCAAGATGGGACCTCACGGATACGGAAGGTTACAATGGTGGAAATAGTTTTTCGTGGTCGCTTCTGATGTTTTCGGGGTACATGGGTATATGTAGGAGGAAGAAGTAGGTCGGTGGACGCTTGAGGGGCCCACGAGGGTGGGAGGCGCGCCCACCTGTAGGGGGCGTGCCGGGCACCGTCGTGGCTGCCTCGCTTGTTTCTTGACTTCCAATCCAAGTCATGTTGATCACGTTTGTTCCAAAAAGATCGCTCCCGAAGGTTTCATTCCGTTTGGACTCCGTTTGATATTCCTTTTCTTTGAAACACTGAAATAGGCAAAAAAAACAGCAATTCGGGCTGGGCCTCCGGTTAGTAGGTTAGTCCCAAAAATGATATAAAAGTGTAAAGTAAAGCCCATAAACATCCAAAACGGGTAATATAATAGCATGGAACAATAAAAAGTTATAGATACGTTAGAGACATATCAAGCATCCCCAAGCTTAATTCCTGCTCGTCCTCGAGTAGGTAAATGATAAAAACAGAATTCTTGATGTAGAATGCTACCTAGCATAATTCTCATTGTAATTTTCTTTATTGTGGCATGAATGTTCAGATCCAAACGATTCAAAATAAAGGTTCATATTGACATAATAAATAGTAATACTTCAAGCATACTAATCAAAGTAATCATGTCTTCTCAAAATAACATGGCTAAAGAAAGTTATCCCAAGTAAAATCATATAGTCTGGTTGTTGCTCTATCTTCATCACACAATGTATTTAATAATGCACAACCCCAATGACAAGCCAAGCAATTGATTCATACTTTAGTAATCGCAAACTTTGTCAACTTTCACGCAATACATGAGCGTGAGCCATGGACATAGCACTATATGTGGAATAGAATGGTGGTTGTGGAGAATACAAAAAAGGAGAAGATAGTCTCACATCAACTAGGCGTATCAACGGGCTATGGAGATGCCCATTAATAGATATCAATGTGAGTGAGTAGGGATTGCCATGCAACGGATGCACTAGAGCTATAAATGTATGAAAGCTCAACAGAAGAAACTAAGTGGGTGTGCATCCAACTCGCTTGCTCGAAGACCTAGGGCATTTTTAGGAAGCCCAGCATTGGAATATATAAGCCAAGTTCTATAATGAAAGATTCCCACTAGTATATGAAAGTGACAACATAGGAGACTCTTTATCATGAAGATCATGGTGCTACTTTGAAGCACAAGTGTGGTAAAAAGGATAGTAGCATTGTCCCTTATCTCTTTTTCTCTCATATTTTTTTATTTGGCCTCTTTTTTTTATTTAGTGGGCTCTTTGGCCTCTTTTTTTAAAGTCTGAAGTCTCATCCCGACTTGTGGGGGAATCATAGTCTCCATCATCCTTTCCTCACTGGGACAATGCTCTAATAATGAAGATCATCACACTTTTATTTATTTACAACTCAAGATTACAACTCAATATTTAACAAGATATTTCTCTATATGAATGACTCCGGCAGTGTACTGGGATATGCAATGAATCAAGAGTGACATGTATGAAAATTATGAAGGTGGCCTTGCCACAAATACGATGTCGACTACATGATGATGCAAAGAGCAATATGACAATGATGATGCGTGTCATATAAACAGAACGGTGGAAAGTTGCATGGCAATATATCTCGGATTGGATATGGGAATGCTATAATAGGTAGGTATGGTGGCTGTTTTGAGGAAGGTATATGGTGGGTGTATGGTACCAGCAAAAGTTGCGCGGCACAAGAGAGGCTAGCAATGGTGGAAGGGTGAGAGTGTATAATCCATGGACTCAACATTATTCATAAGAACTCATATACTTATTGCAAAAATCTACAAGTCATTGTAAACAAAGTACTACGCGCATGCTCCTAGGGGGATAGATTGGTAGGAAAAGACCATCACTCGTCCCCGACCACCACTCATAAGGAAGACAATCAATAGATTAAATTGTGCTCCAACTTCATCACAAAGCGGTTCACCATACGTGCATGCTACGGGAATCACAAACTTCAACACAATTATTCTTTAAATTCATAATCACCCAACTAGCATGACTCTAATATCACCACCTCCATGTCTCAAAACAATTATCATGTATCAAATTGATCATAGCATCCAATTCACTTCCTATGACAGTTTTTATTATACCCAACTTGGATGCCCATCATTCTAGGACCAATTTTATAACCATAGCAAATACCATGTTGTTCTAAGAGACTCTCAAAATAATATAAGTGAAGCATGAGATATTAACAATTTCTACAAAATTAAGCCACCGCCGTGCTCTAAAAGATATAAGTGAAGCACTAGAGCAAAAACTTATCTAGCTCAAAAGATATAAGTGAAGCACATAGAGTACTCTAATAAATTCCAATCAAATGGGTTTCTCCCAAAAGGTGTGTACATCAAGTATGATTGTGGTAAACTAAAATCAAAGACTAATATCATACAAGACTCTCCAAGCAAAACACATATCATGTGGCGAATAAAAATATAGCTCCAAGTAAAGTTACCGATAGACGAAGACGAAAGAGGGGATGCCTTCCGGGCCATCCCCAAGCTTAGGCTTTTGGTTATCCTTGAATACCTTGGTGTGCCATGGGCATCCCCAAGCTTAGGCTCTTGCCACTCCTTATTCCATAATCCATCAAATCCTTACCCAAAACTTGAAAACTTCACAACACAAAACTCAACAGGAAATCTCATAAGCTCCGTTAGTGCAAGAAAGCAAAACCACCACATAAGGTACTGTAATGAACTCATTATTTATTTATATTGGAGTTAAACCTACTGTATTCCAACTTCTCTATCGTTCATACCCCTACATACTAGCCATAGATGCATCAAAATAAGCAAACAACACACGAAAAACAGAATCTGCCAAAAACAGAACAGTCTGTAGTAATTTGTAACTCTTGAATACTTCTGGAACTCTAAAAATCCTACCAAAATAGGAAGTCCTGGGCAATTTGTCTATTAATCTAAAGTAAAAAGAATCAGCACAAAAGCAGGTTTCTGTGAATTTTTAAAATTATTTTTGTGCATGCAAAGTTTTTGTTTTTCAGTAGAATCAAATTAACTATCACCATAGGTTATCCTATAGGTTCTACTTGGCACAAACACTAATTAAAACATGAAAACACATCTAAACAGAAGGTAGATGAAAAATTTATTACTAAACAGAAGCAAAAACAAAAAACAAAAGTAAAATTGGGTTGCCTCCCAACTAGCGCTATCGTTTAACACCCCTAGCTAGGCATAAAAGCGAGGATAGATCTAAGTAGTGCCATCTTTGGCACTCAATTCATAAGTAGCTCGCATGATAGATTCATAATGTAATTTAACTTTCTTTTTTGTAAAGTGCTCCATGCCTTTCCTTAACAGAAATTGGAATCTAATATTCCCTTCCTTCATATCAATAATCGCACCAATCGTTCTAAGGAAAGGTCTACCAAGAATAATAGGACATGAAAGATTGCAATCTATATCAAGAATGATAAAATCTATGGGCGCCAAATTCCTATTTGCAACAATGAGAACATCATTGATCCATCCCATAGGCTTTTTAATGGTGGAATCCGCAAGGTGCAAATTTAAAGAGCAATCATCAAGATCATGGAAACCTAGAATATCACATAATGTTTTCGGAATCGTGGAAACACTAGCACCCAAATCACACAAGGCATAGCACTCATGATCTTTAATTTTAATCTTTATAGTAGGTTCCCACTCATCATTAAGTTTTCTAGGTATAGAGACTTCCAAATGAAGTTTTTCATCATAAGATTGCATCAAAGCATCAACAATATGTTTGGTAAAAGCTTTATTTTGACAATAAGCACGAGGATAATTCAACATGGATTGCAAAAAGGAAATACAATCTATTAAAGAACAATTATCATAATTAAATTCCTTGAAATCCATAATAGTGGGTTCAATGCTATTTAAAGTCTTGACCTCGCAAATCCCACTTTTACCAAATTTAGCATCAAGATCTAAGAACTCTGAATCATTGGGACGCCTTTTAACTAAAGTTGACTCATCTCTAGTCCCATCATTATTAAGATTCGTATTGCAAAACAAAGATTTAATAGGGACACATCAATAACTTTTATATCTTCATCATTATTTTCATGGACTAGAAGAACACGCTTTCACAAAGCAATCTTTCTTAGCACACAATCTGGCGGTTCTTTCTTTGCACTCATCAATGGAAATTCTCATAGCTTTGAGAGACTCATTGATATCATCCTTAGGAGGAGTAGATCTGAGTTTCGAAGAATCAACATCAAGTGAAAGTCTATCAATGTTCCTAGACAAATCATCAACTTTAAGCAATTTTTCTTCAAGCATGGCATTAAAATTCTGATGAGAGATCATATATTATTTCACACTATTCTCAAAATTAGAGGGCATTTTATTATAATTACCATAAGAATTATTGTAGGAATTTCCATAATTATTAGAGGAATTACTAGGGAACGGTCTAGGATTAAAATTTTCTCTATAAGCATTGTTACCAAAATTATTCCTACCAACAAAATTCACATCCATAGATTCATTATTATTCTCAATCAATGTAGACAAAGGCATATCATTGGGATCAATAGGAGCACTCTTAGTAGCAAACAATTTCATAAGTTCATCCATCTTTCCACTCAAAACATTAATTTCCTCTATAGCATGCACTTTTTTACTAGTAGATCTTTCGGTGTGCCATTGAGAATAATTAGCCATAATGTTATCAAGGTGTTTAGTAGCTTCTCCTAAGGTGATTTCCATAAAAGTACCTCCCGCGGCCGAATCTAAAAGATTTCTAGAAGCACAATTCAATCCGGCATAAATTTTTTGTATAATCATCCATAAATTCAAACCATGAGTAGGGAAATTGCGAATCATCAATTTCATTCTTTCGCAAGATTGGGAAACATGCTCATGATCAAGTTGTTTAAAATTCATAATATCATTCCTAAGAGAGATGATCTTAGCGGGAGGAAAATACTTAGAGATAGAAGCATCTTTGCACCTATTCCATGAATCAATACTATTCTTAGGCAAAGACGAAAACCAAACTTTAGCACGATCTCTAAGTGAAAACGGAAATAATTTCAATTTAACAATATCATTATCCGTATCTTTCTTCTTTTGCATCTCACACAAATCAACAAAGTTGTTTAGATGGGTAGCGGCATCTTCACTAGGAAGGCCGGAGAATTGATCTTTCATAACAAGATTCAACAAAGCAGCATTGATTTCACAAGACTCAACATCATTAAGAGGAGAAATTGGAGTACTAAGGAAATAATTATTATTGGTATTGGAAAATTCACACAATTTGGTATTGTCTTGCGCCATCGCGACAAGTAATCCAACACACAAGCAAACAAAAAGGCAAATGAAAGAGATTGGAGATTTGGAAAGAGAGGGTGAATAAAACGGCAAGGGTGAAGTGGGGGAGAGGAAAATGAGAGGCAAATGTCAAATAATGTAATGCGAGGGAGATGAGTTTGTGATGGGTACTTGGGATGTCTTGACTTGAGCGAAGACCTCCCCGGCAACGGCGCCAGAAATCCTTCTTGCTATGTCTTGAGCTTGCGTTGGTTTTCCTTGAAGAGGAAAGGGTGATGCAGCAATAGTAGCGTAAGTATTTCCCTCAGTTTTTGAGAACCAAGGTATCAATCCAGTAGGAGGCTCCTCAAAAGTCCCACGCACCTACACAAACAAACAAGAACTCACAACAAATGCAATAAAGGGGTTGTCAGTCCCTTCAAGTCCACTTGCAAAAGTGAGATTTGATAGAGATGATATGATAAGATAAATATATTTTTGGTATTTTATAATATAGATTGTGTTGGGGATATAACTACTGAGTATAAACCGCCCAGGAGGGGTCGGGTTATGCTCATCCGTATTGAAGCCCATGAAGACAAGGAATATGGCGCTATACTATTGAAGCTTAGAGGCCTAGGGCCCAAGGGAGGATTAGGGCCCATAGTCATAAACCGCCATGAGATGTGTAACTTGTGTTGTAAGTTAGGGAAAGGTAGAAACCAAGCCGGACACGTGTATGAGCCAGCCTCGGTATTCTGTAAACCGCCAAACGTCAACCTGTGCATATAAAGGGACGACCCGGCGGCGGTTAAGGAGCAAGAAACAACAACTCGAGAGATAGGTAAAGCAGATTCGCTCCCTGCTCATCGAGACCCCATCAATTCCACCATAACTGGATCGTAGGCTTTTACCTTCATCGCAAGGGGCCGAACCAGTATAAACTCCCCATGTCCTTTGTCCGGTATAACCCCTTTTAGCTAATCTCGTTGCGATGGCTCCACGACTAAGTCCTCTCACTAGGACATCTCACGTGTTAATTCCACGATAGTTAGCACCCACTGTGGGGCTATCGCACGATGGTTTCGAGTTCTTGAAGGGCAACTTTGAAGGACTCAAAGGATACGCGGTTGGCCAGATGACTAAGAGTCGTCGCGGCAAGCTCTACATCGACGATGCAGGCTGGGGCCCCGAGGCCGGCTCAATTGAGTACGGGTACCGGGTCCCCTTTGGCGGAATTCACATTTTCATTGGCAAAATTGGCGAACCGGGCCCTGAGCCGGACATCTCCACCGACCTCGTCGAGACGGCTCAGCGTGCGAATCCTGCCTGGGCTCAGCCTGCCATGAAGCATGCGTTCGTAGGATTCATCCATGGTGCGGAATCTGAATCGGTGTCCGACGGTGAGACGGTCATCTACTCAGATGGCGAGTCATCCACTGGCGAAACCGAGTCACTGTACCAATTGCAAGACGGCCAGATCGGGGGCTGTTCCAATGGTGCCAGTATTCCTCACCACTTTTCACTGTCAAACCGGGTTGCAATCTTCATGGCCGGCACGTAGCCCATATTGCAATCTTCAACTACAGCAACAATGATTTCTGGATTGGCTGTCGGGCAGGAGGCCCTGCGCGCCGGCCGGCTCAAGTTCTGTCCGGTTTACTGGACACCTGGACGACATTGTTGACCACAGCAGTTACCCCGGAGACTCAGGATCAGCATAACGCGGAGGTTACAAAGTTGTGGGATCAGATAACTCAGGCCAAGGAGGACTTGGCGGCTGAGGAAACCAGTATGGCTGAAGAACGGGCCGCTTTAGATGCCCAGTCGTAGCAGATCCAGGCGCAGAATTACCGGCTCAAGTTGGATCAGAACACATCAAACGAAGTGCTGAGGAGCAGGCACCGGTCTTGTCTGCCGCTGGTTTATGAAGGAATGAATCTCTTGAATACACCAGGAGCTGGACCAAGTGATCCGGCAGCAGTGAACCGGACCGAGGCACCTGGGACAGGAGCGCCAGGTCAGCCATGGGTGACGGACCCGCCTTGACAAATAGATAACTCGCCGCAATACGTGCCGACGCCACCGGGTCACTTTTCTAGCCCTTTGGATAACATGATTGCTGAGGCGTCTCGTTTGGCAGCTATTCCAATGGAGGGTGAGTCACTGGCGGCGGTTGAAACGCGACGGGCCAGGGATCTTCTTCAAACTGCTATGGTGTAGCAGCAGGCTTATTCATATAGCCGAGACAGAATACATTCAACCCCTCATCCGAGCAAGAGTTACAACAGGCACATTGATGAACCGGCTGTGTCAAGCAGTGCGCGACACTGTGACGCTCCTCGAGGGACTAATCCAGCGCGTGGTGGTATGAATGCCCAGGATGTGGTAAACAATGGCAGAGCACGATGGGAGGCAGAGTTAGCAGCGCAGTTAGCAGCATAGTACGCGAATCATCAACCCGCTCCCGTTCAACTGACATCATCAGTTGAACGAGGATTGGCTTTCAGCTCTTGGGGGGTACCGTGTCTCACGCCAGCTCTGCGTAATGTGCGGTTACCCAAGGATTTCAAGGGCCCGCGTAAAGTGCCTAATTACACCGCCGATTTACCCACCGAGTCATGGGTGGAGAGTTATGAGATGGCGATGGAGATGCTGGATGTGGATGAAGCGGCGTGTGCAAAGTACTTCACCATGATGTTGGATGGAACGGCCCACACTTGGTTAAAGACTCTGCCGGTTAATTCGATTGGTTCATGGGGCGAGTTGAAGGCCCGGTTTATAGCAAACTTCAAAGACATGTGCAAGCAACCCATGTCAATCATGGATCTGGCCGCCTATGTGCAAGGAGAAGGCGAATCAACGACTCATTGGGTGCGTCGGGTTTTGGAAATTCTGCATTCATCGGACCGTATCAACACTGATTCGGCAATCATAACATTTGAGGGCAATTGCCGGTTTAAACCGTTGAAGTTGAAGTTGGGACGGCTTAAGCGTCACTGGAATGACATGGGAACGCTTATGGAAGCTTTGATTAAGTATTCCGATTCCGGTAATTCTAAGGATCCCGAGTCTGATGACGAGGAGCCGAAGAAGGGAAAGAAGAACATCGGTGCAAAAGGGCAGCAACATAACCAGGCGAGCCATGGGAATAACGGTAAGCGCAAGGCGGATAATAATTCTGGCTTTGTGGCTAACACCAATGTGCAGGGCAATAATCAGCGCCGTAAGGGTAAACCGCCCCCACGGGGCGGAGGATCAGGGATGAATCTGGAGCGTCTGTTGAACCAGCCTTTCCCAAACCACGGGGCGCAAGATAAACCGGCAACGCACCTATGGAAGGATCGCTTCATTATGCGAGAGTTCAAAAATTTATATCTCTTCCGATATGATCATGGACCGTCCGGCGGTTCAGGACCCAGGTTTCACAGACCGGGTTATGGTGGGGGTAATTCCGGTTCAGGTTTTAGGGTAACCAAGGTGGACAGGGCAATCAAGGCAATCAGGGCAACCAAGGTGGTTATAATCAACAAGGGAGTCAACAACAGCAGCAGTCGGGTTATCAGAGTAACTCGAAGTAGTTAAATGGTGGACAGTATCATGTCTTCACTACTAGTCTGTGCAAGCGCGATCAAAAACTCCATAAGAGGGCAGTGAACTCCGTTGAACCGGTGGTGCCCCGTTATCTGCGCTAGTCTGAGCAGCCTATTGTGTGGAGTCAAGAAGATCATCCGCCTTGGGTTGATAATCCGGGTCATCTGGCATTAGTGGTCGTGCCGCAGGTTGGAGGTTATAAGTTCACCAAGGTGCTCATGGATGGAGGGAGCAGTATCAACATCTTGTATTATGAAACCTTTCGGCATATGGGGTTAATGGATAAGAATCTTAAACCGTCGAACACCGTTTTTCACGGTGTGGTACCTGGTAAATCGGCCTACCAGGTCGGTAAGATAGCTCTGGAGTTGGTTTTTGGAGATGATCATGATTCAAGGTCCGGGACATTGACCTTTGAAGTGGTCAAAATCAGAAGTCCGTACCATGCCCTGTTTGGACGGCTAGTTTATGCTAATTTCATGGCAAGCCCGTGTTATGTTTACCTGCAGCTCAAGATGTCGGGTCATAAGGGCACCATCACAGTTCATGGTAGCCGCAAGATTGCTTTGGAGTGCGAGGAAGGTGATGCGGCTTATGCTGAGTTGGTTTGTGCAACAAAGGAGTTAAATTCTATAAAGACAATGTTGATCTGGCGGATATGACTTCTCTAAAGAAACCCACTACAAAGCATGATCCGGCTTTGAAGTTTAAATCAGCTGATGAGACCAAGTTGGTTGATTTTGTTCCTGGCGATTCATCCAAGCAGTTTAGCATCAGTGTTAACTTGGATCCAAAATAGGAAAGCGTGCTCATCGAGTTCATCCATGAGAATCGGGACATCTTTGCATGGAAACCTTCTGACATGCCAGGTGTACCGAGGGAACTCGCTGAGCACACTCTTAATATTGATCCCAAGTTTAAATCGGTCAAACAGTTTCTTCGCCGCTTTAATGAAGAGAGACGCAAGGCCATTGGTGAAGAGGTAGCCCAGCTATTGGCAGCCGGGTTTATTGTGGAGGTCTTTCACCCTGAGTGGTTGGCTAACCTGGTGCTGGTACTTAAGAAGAACAACACTTGGCATATGTGTGTGGACTACACGGATTTGAACAAGGCTTGCCCAGCTGATCCCTTTGCCCTCCCTCGTATTGATCAAATCATTGATGTAACGGCGGGTTGTGAGTGTTTGAGTTTTCTGGATGCTTATTCGAGTTACCATCAGATCAAAATGGCAGTTAAGGACCAGGAGAAGACAGCTTTTATAACTCCTTTTGGAGGCTTCTGCTATGTTTCTATGCCTTTTGGGCTCAAGAGTGCTCAGGCGACTTATCAGTTGTGTGTGCAGAATTGCCTTCATAATCAGATTGGGTGCAATGTTCATGCTTATGTGGATGATATCATGGTGAAATCCAGGAAAGTAGAGACACTCATAGCTGACTTGCAGGAAACTTTTGATAATCTGAGGGTTTATAAGATGATGCTTAATCTGGCTAAGTGTGTTTTTGGTGTGCCAGCTGGCAAGCTCTTGGGTTTTCTGGTGTCTAACAGGGGCATTGAAGCTAATCCAGAGAAGATCAAGGCTATTACGTCCCTGGCTAAACCAGCGAGTATCAATGATGTTCAACGGCTGGCGGGTCACATTGCGGCGCTAAGCCGGATTATCAGCCGGTTGGGGGAGAAGGTGATCCCGCTTTATCAGATAATGAAGAAGACAGACAACTTTGTCTGGAGTGATGCTGCTAATGTAGCGTTTGAGGATTTGAAGAGGCAGTTAGCCGAACCGCCCGTTCTTGCTGCCCCCATCGATAAGGAACCTTTACTGTTATATGTGGCTGCTAATGCCTGAGCTGTTAGCGTGGCTATCATGGTGGAGCGCAAGGAGGCTGGTAAGGAATATCCGGTTCAATGGCCGGTTTTTTATTATTAGTGAGGTACTTATCGAGTCGAAACAGAGATATCCCCATTGGCAGAAGCTGCTGTATGGAGTGTTTATGGCAAGCCGGAAGCTTAATAAATGCTTTCAAGGCCATCCCATCACTGTGGTAAGTTCCGCTCCATTGGGAGACATCATTCATAACAAGGAGGCGACTGGCCGGGTTGCTAAGTGGGCTATTGAGCTTGGGCCTCACGGGTTAAAATATATGCCTCACACTGCTATCAAATCCCAAGCACTCATGGATTTCATCAATGACTTGACAGAGTTGCAGGCACCAGAGGATAAACGGGATAACACATACTGGACTGTTCACTTCGATGGATCCAGACAATTGGAGGGCTCGGGGGCTGGAGTGGTTCTTACTTCCCCTCGAGGTGACAAATTTTGTTATGTTCTCCGCTTAATGTTTCCCTGTACTAATAATGCAGCTGAGTATGAAGCTTTGCTCCACGGTCTTCAGGTGGCTAAAGAGATGAACCTAATTCGGGTACGTTGCTTCGGCGACTCCGATTTAGTGGCTCAGCAGGTATCTGGTACATGGGACTCCAAGGATCCACTTATGGCAGCTTATTGACATGAGGTGGATATCATTGCTAGTCATTTCAAGGGTTACTAGGTCGAGCACATTGATCGGCACAAGAATGAAGCGGCGGACGCTCTAAGACGGCTCGGATCCCAGCGTAAACCGGTGCCGCCTAATGTTTTTCTTGATGTTCTGCATAATTCGTCGGTCAAGATACCGGCGGAGGAAGATTTGGCTATTCCTGACCCAGAAGCTCAATTGGTGGTGGTTCTTCATGCTATCCCTGATTGGACATTGCCATACCTGGCGTACATGAACCGAGGCGAGTTACCAGAGGAGGAAGTTTGGACAAGTAGATAATCCGGCGGTCTAAGTCCATGACTATTGTCAATGGCGAGTTACATCATTGCGTGTCTTAGGGGCGTTTCAGCATTGTGTTTCTCTTGAAGACGGCTGTGAGATCTTGCGTGAAATCCATGAAGGATATTGTGCTCATCATGCAGGTTCAAAATCCTTGGTGACTAAGGCTTTCCGGCACGGTTTTTACTAGTTAATAGCTCATGCTGATGCGGAGGATCTGGTCCGAAAGTGTGACGGTTCTCAGAAGTTTGCACGTCGAGCTCATGTTCCGGCTCAGGAGTTGAGGATGATTCCAATCACCTGGCCGTTTGCGACTTGGGGGCTAGATATGGTTGGGCCTTTTAAGAGGTCGAAAGATAAGAAGACCCACCTTCTGGTGGCGGTTGATAAATTTACCAAGTGGGTGGAGGCAGAGCCAGTGAGCAAGTGTGATGCGGCCATGGCGGTTCAATTCATGAAAAAGGTGGTCTTCTGTTTTGGTTTTACACACAACATTGTAACAGATAATGGTACAAATCTCTCCAAGGGAGCTATGGAAGAGTTCTGTCAACATGACACATCTAGCTTGATGTGTCGTCAGTGGCCCACCCCCAATCTAATGGTCAAGCGGAGAGAGCTAATCAGGAAATATTAAAAGGTATCAAGCCCCGGCTTATGGTCCCTTTGAAGCGGACGCCGGGTTCACTACAAAAAAATACACTTCCGTGATGATACATGTTTGTCACAGTAGGTCGCATTTTTTGTCATGCATGTACATCCATGACGATTTTATGACAGAATCAAGATAGTCATACCTGGGCTGTCGTAGAAGTGTTCCATGACATTACCAAAATTATCATCACAGAAGTGTCCACTTGCATGACGATAAATCACGCGTCACAGAAGTGCTTTCGTCAAGGGTGACCGACACGTGGCATCCACCGTAACGGAACGCCGTTAAGCTATCGGGTCGGGTTTTGGATCCGATAACCCGTTAACAGCCCCGACCAATGGGGATTTTCCACATGTAAAATCATCATTGGCTGGAGGAAACACGTGTCGGCTCACCGTTGGGACAGATGTCATCCGCTCATTGGACCGAAGGTGCCTATGATATGGCCACACGTGGCACGGCCCAACAGAGGCCCATTCCTGTGAAAAGGCCGGCCCGTTTGACTTGGTCAAAAGGTGGCGGGCCGGCCCACGGAAAGCCTGTTAACGGTCTGTTCGCATATAGCCCATTTACAGCCCGCTAACCCAGGGTCCATTACGCCCTATCCGAATTAGGCCAGTAGCGTCATCTAGGCCGTCCAATATGATTCCAGCCCGTTTTAACTTCCGGCCCATGTGTGGCCCATGACTTCTTTCGGCCCATATGAGGCCCTTTGTAACTCTTGGCCCATTAACGACCCGTGGTGAAACTGGCTCGTAATGAACAGTGTATCACTTTATACCCATTAACGACCCGTTATTCTATTGGGCCATTTCCAACACAAGTTATCTTTCGGCCTTCTCAGGGCCCATTGATTCTTGGGCTCATTTGCAGCATTCGGTTACATACAGCCCGTTACTGTCATTTTCTGCTTGTGGGCCAAATTCAACCCGTCGTTACAGTCGGCCCGTTTGCGGACCGTTAATACGTTGGGCTGTTTTCATGTCAAAAAAAACCCGTTGGGCTGTTTTCATAGAGTTATCAAATACGGTCTATTAACGGCCCGTTATGGTCCACGGATAGTATGGCCCATGATTGGCAAAATGATGATACGCCCCGTAGAAGGCCCATGGATCTACGGCCCGTAGAAGGCCCATGGATCGTATGGCCTGTAGAAGGCCCATGGACCCTACGGCCCGTAGAAGGCCCATAGACCCTAAGGCCCGTATAGAAGGCCGATAGATCCTACGACCTGTATAGAAGGCCAATGGATCCTACGGCCGGACGAAGCCCATGGATCATATGCCCTGCAGGAGGCCCATGGTTACAACAGTTCGTGTGTTGCCAAGATTATTTTGGCCTAGTTACCAAAAATAGGCTATTGTGGCCACTAGAAAAAAAATAGAAAAAGAACTGCAGTGACTACAAGCAAACAACTAAACAAGACAATAAGGAAATAAATAAGCAAGCAATTAACGCTAGCCTATTACCCCTATTACACATATTACATCCACTGGGCATCAAAGTTCGCCACCAGTGCAAATACAGGGAACAAAGCAGCACATATACATACACTGGCCGTCCAAATTGGCCACCGGTGCAAATAAACGCGACAGCAAAACAAGAGCATAACTGAAACAACTTCAGAAGAGCTCAAGAAACATTATCCTGGGTATCCACCATGCTGGCAATTATCTTAGCAAGCTGATTAGCTTTGTCGTGTTTGGCGCTAAAATCCTCCAACGCTTGCTGTTGCACCAGAAAGTATGCATCTGAATGGTCCAGGGACTTTCGCAGTCCTTCCGCTTCTTGTCGCAGCACAGCTGATCGATGTCTTTCAGCTTGTAGTTGAGACTCAAGAAACTGAATGGATTCATATAGTGAGTTTGAATAGCTTGTGCAAGCGGTAGTGGCCAGTAACTCGAACACTAAACCAAGACAGGACTTTGGGGTTGTCTTGCTGTCTTCAAGATAGTCTTCCTTAGCTGTTTTATCAGCTTTGTTGGAGACCAACAAGGATGTGTCACTATCCTGAACCTTATCTGCATTACTTCCTTTACCATTGCTTAATAAGGCACTCTTCCCCAATATTCTGTCAGCATTCTAAAAGAAGAAACAAGCAGACACATAACAAGTTTAGCATGTACTAGTATATGAAACTCATTTCGGTGAACCAGTTCATTAGTAAGGTGGACAGGATTAAACTACCAAGTCTTCTATTGCCAAGTACTAGTACATAATAAAAGCATCAAACAAACATATATCTATGTCCTATGGTCACTGCATTGTCTTGCCAAATTAAAATAGAGACACGGTTCAAATCATATCAGTTCAAGACAAAGCAGCAGTGAAAGAATACAAAGCGTGGGAAACTACACAACACAACAAGATTTCAGATGGGTACCACGGGTCTACATGTACAACAACACTATTGGCTTTGTTGTGATGCTAGTAATGTGCATGATATGAAAGTCAACTGTATACACAATTGAAATTGAAATCAAAAGAGCTATTGATAAGAGCAAACATGTTAAAGAAACATGCGTGAACGTACCTGTTGTGCCATTGGAGTTTTGATTGGATCCTTCAATTTAAAAATAAGTTTGTATGAGTAAATACAGTGATACAAGAGCAAAGCAATCATAGTTAAAAAAGGTGCGCCTAAGCGAGCGCTTAAGCGCGCCTAGGATCTAGGCGTTGGCAAAACGCATTGCACATAACTACGCTTAATCTGTGCATAACTGCGCATAAGCATGCGCTTTGGCCAGTAAAGCGCAAGGCGGTGGCAAAAAGCACAATTAACGCCTAGTGCTTTTTTGAACTATGATAGCAATGGAACCTTAAATTAGAACAGTTGTTCTTCAGGTTTAGGCACTTGTTCTACATGAATAGAGTACAATAAGATGCAAGAATATAATACTTAAAAATAGAAAATGAGCTCATAGATCTTACCACATTCTTGGTTCGGTACCAGTACAGAACAAGGCGTTCCCAGTCATCGTCCAGTAAATGTGTCTCAGGAGAACGTAAGGGAATTTGATGAGTTTCTTTGCCGGTGAAGTACGTTTTCTTCAGGTAATTCCGATACTGCCACCAAGCATTCTTGAAGATAGCAGAGGTATTAGCATAGGTTACCTCATCCTGAGTTTCCAAATCGGTCCTTCTCTATAGAGAAAAATGGGAAAATTTGTTGTATTATAACCATCATGGAGGTAGGATGTATGGGACGAAGCAAAGTAATTGCCATGAATAACATTACTTACACATAACTCCTGGACAAACACCTGCAACTGGCATTTTCCTTCATCTTCAGTATAATATTTCCAAGATGGGAAGATACGCACATACGATTTAACAACATCAAATGCGATAGATGCTAAACTACGACTAGCTGGTTGTGCTTCCTCCACAGGAATAGGCGTACTAACTGGTGGAGTTGGGGTTCGCCGTGATAGTACTGGCCCTTTGGGCACTGGAGCTGCCTTACTAACTGCTCTTGTTTGGGAGCTCTGTGGTGGAGATGGTGTTGTGTCAACAGGAACTGGGTTACTATCGGCTGGGGTTGGGGTTAGATTGGGTGAAGCTGGTTCTCTGTCCATCGCAGTAGGGGTACAATCTGCGAGAGTTTGGGTTATGTGTGGTAGGGCTGGTTCTTGTGCATGTACAACCGGGGTGCTATCTCCACCAAGAGGTAGCACTGTTTTATTTGAAGACCGTGTTTTTAGTCCGCTAGATACTGGCATCACCCGCTCCAATTCAAATGGCTGATAAACAGGAAACATAGTTGAATGTACAGACATTGTATGAGAGACAGATGCAATAGATAGTGTGGAAAAAAGAGGGCATGAAATAGTTGACATGTATATTGTTTAACTAAAACGGATAGCATGACATAATTTCACATATATGATGTCTATCTAAACTGGATAGCATAGCATAACATAATTCAAAGATATGATGAATAACTAAACAGGATCGCATGACATAATTCACCTACATGTTATCTAAGTAATCAGGATCGCATCATTTAATTCACATATGTGATTTATATGCTAAACAGAGGGCATTCGATATGATGTCTGAACTAAGAACATGGTGTTGAATATTGTGTATATGATGTCTAAACTATGCAATGCAAGACACCGTATGCATGATATGAGCAGTATAACCGTGCCAAGTTAGAGCATACACCTCAGTGGGGGAATAGGACTGGTCATCTGTCTCTGAATCCATCTCTGAGGAGCTATCGGGACCCAACAAGAGATCTGCTTCGACAGGTAGCACTGTCTGCTCTGAAGGCCTTGTTTTCACTCCAGATTTTTCCATCTCCCACCCAAATGGCTGATTCACAGGAAGAGTAGTTTAATGTACAAACATTGTCGACAAATGGAAATGTAATGAAGAAAAGGATGGGCAAGATATCATTCAAATATATGATGCCTGGTTAAACAGGATGGCATTGCACATTTCACATATATTATGGCTGGCTAAAAGACATGAGACTGCATAATTCCCATATATGATATAGAAACTAAACAGGTGGCATTACAGAACATGTCTAAACTAAGCAGATGACATATATGATGTCAAAAGTAGGCACTGCAAGGCAACATATGCATGATATGACTAACATCATCATGCCAAGGTAGAGCAAACACCTTGGGGGGTAAATAGGAGTGGTCAGCGGCGTCTGAATCCGCCTCAGAACAGATATCTTCCTCTGGATTACAATCTGGAGAGGGGTGGGGAGGGTTTGCCATTGAACCCACCATGGAGCGATGTCTGCATGACATTGTATTGCCGCGCAAAACTCTTCTCTTTTTCTCTACATGTTCAGCATGACTGTGTACAATATCTGACATGCATACGAAAAAATATGGTGAGATTATGTAAGGAGAGCATGCAGAAATTTAGAGTGATGGTAACAACCAGTGGATGGATCCAAAAATAATGATAGCAGGCTGATGATTGCTTTAAATTAATAAAAAGACAGATGATGATTGCTTTACTATTTGTTTCCCACCCAAGATGAACAACATAGGCATACCCTAGGTGAACCAGATATTAGACAGACATACTATTCATTGCTGCCTCGATATGTGCCCCACAACTAATTTAGAACTCAAGTTTGAACATTAATTTGGACCTGACTTGGGAGTCCAAGAGCTGAACAGGACGATAAAGTAGCAGGTAAGTTTAAGCAATGCATAACATAAGCAGAAACAAAAGAGTGCGACCTCTCTTGTGGACCCGTGTACTCCTCAGGTTCATCTGCTGAGTCGATGATGGTGATGCCGTTGCGGTGGGTGCCGGCGGCAGGGAAGGAGATCTGAGGCGGCGAAAGACGGTCAGGAGTCGTGATGTCTGGTTTGGTGGATGCTTCTGTCGATGGAGCAGCTCAGGTGAGGTGGACGACGTCGCGGCAGGAGCAGGACAAACCACACAAAGTTCCCTTCGACACGTACCTGTAACTGAAGTAATTCTGTAAGGGCTCATTTGGCTTGCATGATTCTTAAAACGCAGGGATAGGAAAAACACCGGAATAGGATAGGAAAATGCACATGGTAAACAGAGCATTTGTAAACACAGGATTTCTGTCAACTTGGGTGTTTGGTTTACAGGAATTGGAAGAGCAGAGGAATGCAAAGAAACATGGCCAAAATAAAGTGAAACCATATGAAAGCGTGTACAGTTAGAATGTTATTCTGGCACTAATGCACTTGGTCTTGTTTTCATGCATAGGATTTTGAAAAGTAGGTCCAGGTGGATGTTTTGCTTCATTCCTTTCAACAAAATGCATGAATAATTGAATAGTAGAGTGCCATTGGAAAATTCCCTATTGCTATGTTTTTCCGTTGAACCAAAATAGCCCTAATGGATCGACGTGAATGTATAGTAATAAGTGATGCAACAAGTGTACAACCTCTTTGCCGTAGCCGTGTCGACCTCAGCATCATTGGGTTGGTCGCTGAAGCAGTTGAGGCAGAGGTGGTTGTCGGAGGTGTGGAGGAAGATCTGAGGAATCTGTAGACGGCGTCCAGGGCACTGCTCTGTTGTGATGGATCGTTCTGTCGTTGGAGCAGCTCCGGTGAGCCGTAAGACGTCAAGGCTGAAGCAGCACAAGACAGACATCATCAATCTCAAGTGGGACTCTAATAGCATCTCCAATAGATGATGTAAAATGGATGTAAAATTAACATCACCAAAAACCAAATGACTACAACAGATGAGGTAAAAACTGTTGACTCTGAACTTAACTGTCGAAACTGAAATTTACGGTGGAATATGAATGCTACTGTCGAAACTAAATGATATGGTAGCAGAGAGGCACTTGACATGTAGTTTAGGGAGGGCCTGCAGTTCATCTTCAACCTGCACCGTCCTGAGCCGCCAGCCACCCGGTCGAACCGCCGGCCCCAGCGCCGCCTCGCCGCCCCGAAACAACTCGCTATCGCCGCCCCAGTCAGCCCTCTAGGCCCCCCGCCCCCACCCTGAACCCTAATATAGATAGTGGGGTACCTCTCCGGCGAGCCCCCGTCCCCGCTGCGGGTGGTTCTTCCTTAACTCCGGCGAGCCCCCCAACCCCTAAAAATCGACTGACCCAAAAGTCGATTCAGTCGACTAAAGTATGGCTTAATCGGAGTAGAGCAGCAGCATGAGTGAGGGAGAGAGCAGCAACAACAGCTGGGCGAGCGAGCGATTGACCGAGAGCCGGAGCAGCAGCAGTAGCAGCGTGAGCGAGTGAGCGAGAGCTGGAGCAGCAGCAGCAGATCCGACTGGTATGGCCGCCGCCGCTGAAGGGGCCTCGCACTGGGGGAGAGCCGCCGTGGAGATGTCGCCCGCGGCACCGGCTTCAAGGTAGCAGCTCCATGGGGGTGCGGGATGGAGCACAGTTGGCGCCGAGAGGTCGAGTTAAGGAGAAGGTGCGATGCGATGAGCGTACAACCTCTTTGGTGGCGCCGAGTAGGCCTCGGCTTCGTCCGAGGAGTCGGTGAGGATGTTGCGGTTCCGGTGGAGCAGATTAAGGCGGCGCTGTGGGGATGGAGCAGCCACGATAGACGAGGCGATTGTCGGAGCAGCTCCTTGGAGGTGGAGGACGGGGCGGCTGAACCGGCGGGACGGCGAGATGGACGACAGATCCTCATCCGGGGAGGTGGACGAGGGACGTTGAGCTGTTGCGGTGGACGACGTCGTCGAGGAAGAGGCTCCGGCTGGGCAGCGGTGACATGGCGGACGGAGGAGGGTGGGGTTTCGCGGCTGGAGCGGAGAGGTTATGGCAGCCTGGGATTTCGAATGGCAAAAAGGGCGCGATGGGAGGGGGTGAACCATGACTTAGGGATGCGCTTGTCCAAAATGTAGGGTGTGTTACAAAAGTACCCACCCCCCCACCGATTTGAACTAGCGGCCCTTTCGGCTTAGGGTTAGAAGGGGGATTTTGCGTGTCGGGATTTGGCAGCTGGAGGGAGTTTTCACGCGCGTTGTAATTTCGGGATAGCAAGGCGCGGGTTGTGAAGGCGCCAGTTTTGAGAGCACGATATCTGAATTTTCGGGATATAACAAGACGCGGGTTGAATTTTAGGGACAAGCCTAACGTGTAGTAATATTGTACTTGCACGTACCAAATCCATTTGCACTTCCCTAAACCAAAAAGGAAATGAAAAAAATAAAACTATTCACACCACACAAAGAGAGAGTCTTGCCCCGTTTTACTATACAAATGCTATTCAAAGCTACTCCCTCCTTCCATCTATATAGGGCCTAATGCGTTTTTCGATGCTAACTTTGACCAAATATTAGAGCAATGATATATGACATGCAACTTACACAAAGCACACCGTTAAATTCGTCTGTGAAAGGTTCTTTCAATGATATAATTTTCACATTGTGCATGTCATGTACTATTAATCTTGTCAATAGTCAAAGGCGGTCTTAAAAATCTCATTACGCCCTATATAGATGGAAGGAGGGAGTATGAATCCATGTTATGTCCGATTAAATTTTTTCGCTTGCTGTATAATGCATGTAACCTACTCATACCAACATTTTAGTGCATTCCAAATGTCTATACTACCGCTGCAATTCGAACTAAATTTGAATTCGTTTCTCTATTTCAATAAGAATCTACAATCATGATTGTTGCCAACTTCAACCATCATTCGTGTATTACCTTAATAACACACCACATGATTACTATAGAGATAGATATGAACTATGTGTACTACATGAACTCGAATTCTATTTTTTGAATACACTTGATGTTGATTCCAAATAATAGTACATTTGATGTACTAACTATATATTCATAATCTAAACCATGTTCCATACGTACACCGTGTTTATCACACAAAGTATAGTGCCCCGCCCCCTACATTATGACAAGTATTTAGACCTGAGTTGCAAAAGCCACACATTAGCCCAAATTATAATCAATGTTCTACATTATGATATCTTCTTCAAGTATCCGTATCCACTTTTTTATAATGAATTATGATCTTTGTTCGTCTTTTACACCTTCACGATCCTCTTCTATTTGTAGCTAGCTAGCGCTAACTTTCTATCGTGCATGCACACGCCCGCCCCCCTCACACACCCTTAGCGTCCCCTCCATCGCGCACGTTCATTATTTCTCTTTAGGTCGTCCACCAGCGGTGTGTGTAGGCCCCCGGCTCCTTCTTTCTGGCACACACCGGTCGATATACCTCTCTAGCCAAGTGTGCCTACAACAAACACATATATACTTCCCCTCTTCTCTTCTCACCGTCCATGCCCCCATATGTCCAATACGATTCCACGCAGGTGCACACTCCCGCCCCTCTTTTCATTTATCACATGCTCGCACACTCCTCCCCCCTCGACATGGTAGGCCTCTCGCACCACCTCCTAGCCACACCCTCTCCCCCTGTCTGCCTCTCCGGACCTTATTTGCTTCTAACACATGCAGGCGTGTATATGAACTGATCTCCCTACATATAGCCAGGTCGACTATAATTCGTTTTCACCAAGCACCGATACACTTACCTCGCTAGTTATGTCTCTCCTTTTCTCGGACACACGACGGTTGATCTTCCTATGTAGTTACGCATGCTTACCACAACCATATCTTCTCCCCTCATCATCCTTGAATACCTCCCGACCCGTCTCTCACACGCACGTGCATAGACAGACAGACATCCCCCGCCCTCTCTTATTGATATTGCACTCATACCCTCCGTTTGTCTAGCAGGCCTCTCCCACCATTTGTGAGACGCCACTCCACCACCAACCCTCCGACGCTCTACCTTTGTCTTTTTCCCAACCTTATTCCTCTGCTACACATATCCATGGATGTCGATCGATCTCCCTCAATACATAGCTAGGTCTCTCTCCTTCCCCACACATATACTAGTCGACCGGTCTCTACCCCCCCACACCGATAGTCGAACGTTGTAGGTAGGTATCCATGCCACGGAGAAGAACTGCACCTCTGCCCTCTCAAATTCCAGTAGGCCAGCCGCCCTGTATCTTTGACGTGGGCAAACACAAATTCGATGGCACTCTTTATCGATCGCGCAGCCACACACTTCATCCCTGTTTTCAATTCTATCGATATCTCACGTCCATGACTCCGTTTCACACACATTGCATATGTTACGTTTTCTGATTGAGATATCATCAACACATTGCCTCTGTTTCGCACAAACCATCTCTCTCACACCCACCCACGTACGTACCTGCACCTAAAGAAGAAGTGCACGCAGGACGCACGTACTCACGTCTCGTTCCCGGCCACACCCGCGCGGGTACACGGTGGAGTTTGTTTCTGTATGAAAAGGCAGCCCACGTGATAATTTGACGCGTGTAGCGGTTGTTTACTCGAAGGAGGGTCGGGTACCACGCCTAGAATATAAAACGATTGCCGTGGGGAAAATGGAAAAATGGGTTTGTCTCTCGTCACACCATCTCACACAAGGCCGCCGTGGCCTCTCTCTCTCAGCGTTGGTCAGTGATCCGGCCGCATCCCGTCCGCCGGCGGAAAGGGAGGATGTGCATCGTCTCTCTGTTCGACGGCGTTGAGGCAGCTCGTCCCGATCTGCGGTACCCGCCGTTCTCTCTGACCAAGCTCCGGCGCGGTAGGGCCTTCGCCACTTGCTCGCTGCCGCAGTATGGGCATATCCCGGCCGCCGGCTCCCTCCTAGTAACATCCCGACGACCCTCAGGTACAGCTTCCTCCGGCCTTGCTCCACTGCCCATCTTCCCACGTTGCTGCATGTGGATCTTCTTTAGTTGTTTGCTTAAATCGTATCTCGGCCGGCGTACTTTCCATCTTGCAATCTCGTCCTCAAACCATTTTTGATAAACCACCATGTGCTATATTTCCCTTTTACATGGAACATGCTTCTTTTTTGTCGGCGTATGTGTCTTCAATCGTGCTATTGGGCAGTAATTGTTTCCTTTCGACCTCCTTTTGCAAACAGGGCTATCCATTTTCACCTCGTTGCTATTGCGACCTTTTGGTGAACTGCACAAATCACTTTTCTGAAGAGTGTTTTGTGCAGTTCCGCCAAAATGTCACACGGGCAACGTTTTTACATTTCTGTGGGACTGCGGAAAGGGAGATTGGTTTTGCTATCCTCCTCATCCAACTCCGTGCCTAATCTTCTCCAACAAGAAGTTAGTCCTAAAGAGAGATCGTAGAGGTGATCGGCTTCTATTTATGTGTGTTATGTTTCATCATCTAGTTCCACTATTATTGTAATCACACTGACTGGATATCTTTGCAAACAGGGATGGTCCGCTCGATTTTAGTGGAGCTGCACAAAATGATCGGATTGTGGTGTCCTTCATACACCTCTTTTTTGGCTACAGAGCTGGGTGAAACTAGCTGCCAAGCAATGAACACTGTGCCAAGGAAATGGAGCCATGCCTACGAACAACATCGATCAATTATATTTTTTTCTTTATTTGTACACCTTCTCACAACTTTGTCTTCAGTTGTGATGTGAATATTGGCGCTGATCTGCGAACCATTGAGATGCATTAGCCATGGTAGTTTCATTTGTATTTGATGGAATGTTGTAACGAGATAATCTCGAGGCAAGACACATGAATCCTAAGTTGAAACCTTTTTTTCCTGCGGGAACCAAAGTTGAAACCTTCATAGCATCACAGTACAATTTCATCAAAATTATGCGTACATATAAACAAATCCTGAAGGATTGATAGCAATGCCAGAAACAATTCAACTTCGTTTCGCCGACATGTTGGACATCCTTCATCCGGCTCCACCTGCCATGCAGCAATATTGAGTGCACAACACAACTTCAGGGAAAGATTCACCCCGGTCGTTGCGCCGCAGTAGTAATGACTAGTGAGCAGTCAAATCACAGAGCCCCACCTTCGCCACAGTAAGTTGCTCGGACGAAGCAACCATCATTTCTCTGTTCCTTGAATCCGCTGGTACTCCCATATTCCCACAGTAATAAGTTGCTCGGGCGAATCAACCATCACTATATCCGCTCACGTGTGATGACCACAGGAGCTATCCATTCAGATTGCATGTTAAAAAAATAAAGGTCGATAACTAATGCGGCAAACTTTCAAAAAAAACTAATGCGGCACCTCGGGCCAACGCGGCCAGATCGCATTTTGCACGAGAAATTACACACCATGTTTCGTTGACATGTGGTCCCGTTCCAACATATCAGTGAGACGACGGCGAGTAGTAGGAGTATTTCCGAACGGACGTGTAGGCCGGGGCGCCTCTTCGTGAACCGTGGCAAACTGGCAACCGTCCACCGACTCTTCGCCTTTCCCTCTCGATTTGGAACTGCTGTCGCACGCTCTTCCTCTCCCTCCTCCATTTTCCTTCAGCCCTTCACCCTTTCTTCTGCCATTGTTCGATCGTCTTCTCCATGGAGGGAACAGGCCGGAAACGACCCCGTTATTCTTGCCCCGATCTGAAAGATGACGTGGTGGAGGAACTCATTGATCGGTGCGACGTCATCACCTCGGCTAGCATGGCAGGTTCGTTCAAGCCCATTCTCGACTCAACTAATAACATCATTACAAGGAACCCAAGAGTCAAGGAGCGGTTTGATCTCCCCTATCTTCTTCGCCGTGACCCTGATGACTGGCGCCGGCACGACGGAGGCCTCGCCCTGTGCAAGTTGATGCCGCTTGATAATGATACGTATGATGTTAAGATGCCATCGCTTGAGGGCAAGGCTTGGGCAGGCGCAAATGGAGATTGGGTTGTTTACATTGGGTCCAACTGCGAGTGGGAACTTGTGAATGTGTACACTCGTGACCGGGTTCCACTTCCAAAAATCTCAGCAGACTGCCCAGAGGTTGAGCACACCGGTATTGTACGCACGTTCAAATACGATCATGGTGACTGTCTTCTACGGAAGATAGCAATTTGTCGAGTTCCCAACCGCTCTTGGAATTACAACAACTATGAAGTTGTTGCTATCTTCGACAAGCTTGTTGCCGTCCTTGGTGGTTTGACTCGATGGATATTGCTCAAAAATCAGTTTCTGTACACGGATGAGTACTGTGATGCAATTCAATACGAGGGCCTTGTGTTTGCTGCCACCACTCGTGGCACTGTTTTTGCATGGAATCCTTATGATTTCGGTACGTTTGTCTTCCACCTTAATTATAATTGTTTCATCCACATGCATGCGGGTTAGCAAGTTTCCCTTTACTAATTAACCTTCTTCTTGTGTTTCCAAGGTCCTGTGAACATTCCACCACCTATACTTGAAAATTTTATAACCAAGGGGGAGATGACGATGGTGATGATCACGAGCATGAGGACGAGCAGAACGTATATACTCAGTGGCGCATGTCAAGTAATTCCGATGGATCACCTCTTCTTGTGTGTATATAGCCCACTGATGATGTTACTACTGAGGGAGCACGTGTTGTCTCCCATGGTCGCACTCTCCGGACCTATTCCAACACCCGTTGCATGGTATTCGGGATGGATACTAGTGTGCTAGCGCCAACACCTTCTCCCTGGTACAGAATTGATAGTCTTGGAGAAAACTCGCTCTTCCTTGGACAAAACTATCCGATGATGGTGAAAGGCGATCCAACTGCTGTTGACACAACGTTACTAGTACCATTTATGAGAAGCAACTGTGTCTATACCTCGGACATTAGGGTGGTTCCCTACCCTGGTACTGATATAGTAGGCCGCTTCAGCCTGGATGATCAGTCCTGCGTTGGTCTCGAGATCGACAATAGATGGCCCGTCCCAGAGAATCACTTGTGGTTCAAAGCAAGCGTTTCCAACGCCGAGGAATGGTTGAGTTGAAGTTCATTTCATTGCTTGTTATTTGTTGTGTGGTGAAAACTTTAGTATTTATAATGTATCCTCGTTGTCGATGTGGGTTGATGACCTGTTGTATGTAATAAAATGATATGCCTGTGATAAACTTACTAAATTTATGAATGGCTTTCGAGTTGCTTCTGTGAGTGAGTGGTGCGACGAGGCAAAAAAATATTTTCCGAATACATAATTGTACGTGCATTGCAACAGGTTATCGGATGAGGCCAATCAACAATAGTAGTACACTATTTGTACTAGCTTCACATGCTTCGCGCGTCGTGCGGGTGTTTTTACTGTAGCCATATTGTACGTAACCAGCACCTCGAATCCTCGATACTAGTACTATATAGTAAGTAGTAGGAGTAGTAGGGTGGCATGGGCCAGAACAAGCATTCACGTCCAGGAGTACGGCACACGCCACCAGCACGACTTCCATCTGACACCATATTTCTTGGAGTCCGTGCTAGAGCAATCTCTTCAACCTCATCGTTTCTCTAACTCAGCCATCGCGCGGCGGGCGAGGTGGGGGTTTGCCGATAGTCGGTTTCCTCAACTGCGGTCCCACTTGTAAGGCCAACTCCAACGCTCTATCAATATATGGATGTACTCTTCTTCCCAATACAAAAACTTGCATCCATTCTACTCCCTCCGTTGCACAATACATGCCTTCTATTTGTCAAAATATATATGTATCTAGACATGTTTTAGTATATAGGTACATCCATTTTTGGACAAATGGAAGTCAAGTATTTTGGAACGGAGGGAGTACACAATAAATTTTTAAGTTAGCACAACTAGTCTAATCCGAGAGCACAACCGAAGATTTGGTCGGGTTCTTCCTCCTTTTGCCGACACGTGGGACATCCAGCATCCAGGTCGTGTCATGAAAGAAAATAGAGTGGTAGTTGAAGCCACGAGATGTGCATCTTGGGTTAAACTGTAAATAGAATCTTACTACTCTTGAGTAACTCCAAAAGCGGCCACCGAAGATCTTTATTGGATTTGTTTTTCATCACCAGCACGTCGAGGTGAAAGATGTGCAGGTTCAGTGGGTCCTCTTGCGTTTTCACTGACATGTGGGGCCGCATGTGAGCAAACAGACGATGGGCTCCGCGCGTCCGCTGGCTGGCTGAGAAGAGAGATAGAGGAGGGCTGAGCACGGACTGCAGGAAATTTGTTCTACGTAACCAGCACCTTGATATTCGCGTGTGGTTGTTTCTAGAATAAAAAAAGGAGGTACCCCTACTTATGTTACTCCCACTACGCCTAGCCTAAGGTTAGTAGGTGACCTTGCGCTTGGCTCTTCGCCTCTTCCGGAAGTCGATGGTTCTACAGTAGTGCTTCTGGCAATCTGACACCAAATGAACTGCTGCACGTCCACCGCTTGTAAGCAAAAGTTTCTCCTCGTGCTGCGAGCCACCGCGCACGCGTTGGCGAGGGAGAAGGCGTAATCAAGCTTCTCGTCGTTCTGCGAGTTGACGGGACACATCAAAGTTATTTACTAGTAGTACGTACTCTCTCCAAAAAAGGGCTGACCATGTCATTGCTACCATCCCGTGCTCCGTCGTTGAGTACGTGCACTATTCACGTGCCATCGAGGAGAAAAAATATTGCGTAGGTGCCATCGAAGTGCACGACTCACTTACGAAAAAGGGTTTCCCCCCGCTTCCCCCCCCGCATGACTCACTTACGCACTGCTTATCTGATTATCTCCATTTTCTTGCATGACACGTGCACCTTGATGCTAGATGTCTCGCGTGTTGGGAAAAGGATGAACAAAGCTCACGTAAAAGAAAAGAGTTGAAGAGCATAGATTCCCGACGACCGAGGAGGAGCAAGGAACCTCGCGGTGGAGCGTCTGCAAGGAACCTTGCGCGTTTTCCCCTGTTTTTTTGCCGCCTGCCCACCTATAAACAAATAAAAGAACATGAACTTTTCGCTAACCACTAGAAACGGTACATCAGGATGCTAAGTTGAAGATGTTTTATACTCCCTCCGTTCCCAAATATAAGTCTTTTTAGATATTTCAATAAGGGACTACATACGAAACAAAATGAGTGAATCTACACTCTAAAATATGTCTACATACATCCGTATGTTGTAGTCTATTTGAAATGGCTAGAAAGACTTATATTTAGGAACGGAGGGAGTAGTTTATATTGAATTATTGATAACCACGCAACAAGCCACGCATGTACAGGACGCATGCAGCCACGCATGTACACAAGCCAACGCACTAACTCCATCCGATCCAACTCATGCACATACGCGCACAGCATGGAGCACACAACGCACGTACACAAGACGTGCATGCACACACGCTCGGCCGCAGAATGCACGTGAATAACACATGCATGCGCACACACTCGGCTGCATGGAGGCGTGCGCCATCCGCGGCGACGTCCGGTTCGTCGTGCTACGGCGAAGCTCGCACGCAACGGCGCATACGCATCTCTTGCAGCACCTCTTTGCCGTCGTTGCTCAACTACTAGTCGGAGACGAAGACGACCGCAGCCTCGGCCTTAGAGCTAGCACCGATGGAAAAACACGCACGCTGCACGCACACGAGCACATACGGAGTGCCCACGACGTGGTGGTGGTGCGTCCCCAGTCGCCTCTACTCCTTCTGCGCACGTTGTCTATCAAGGCGGCTGCATGCTAATGATGATGTGGGTGAGATCTTCTAGGACTCAGATGATGACGAGGAAAATTATGAGACACAAGGTGACGTACACCGTCAAGGTCCACGGTCAAGGGGGTGCTAGTAAGTGCTTAGATGTGCTTAGAGCAAGTACAATAGAGCTGAGTCAGCGGGCTATAAGGAATAAACTAGTATATTTCTGCTTAGTTGGAGGAAAGAGAAGAGGAGAGAGAAGGTAAGCGGGCTCTTCGTGAAGAGCCAGCTCTAGCACGTGCTCCTAGGCACTTTGTGAGAATGAAAGGTGGGCCACAGAATAAAAAAGTAGTAGTACACTCTTTTGATCTACTATTGTACATGTTGACTATAAGATGGGCTGTAGATGACATGGCACTGGCTTATAGCCAGCAGCTGGCTATACTATTAATGCTCTTTAGATGAGGTGCTAAGTGCATTAAATGGCTTAGTAACTCAAGTCTTCAATGCATAGGTGCTTAGTTTATTGGTGCCACATCATATTTTATGCCTACGTGGCAGGCTTAGCAGCTATACATGGTGGAGCACTGGGAGAGGCCAAGGCTGGTCATAGTGGGGAGTAACTTGTACTGTAACATATTACTATGTTACTCTAAACATCTCTATAAACCGGAAAGGAGGGAGTAGTAACATAGACTAGTGTCATATGCAGAGTATGGGAGCACATGATATTTCCCCGTCCGGACCGATCCCAAGTTGGCTTCTCACCTTCTTGGCCCAACAAAAACCCCTCCCCCCTCCCGCGCGCGCTTCCCGCCCGGCGCCAGCTGAGCCCGCCGCTCCACATTGATGGCAAGTCAGGGCGACGCGACCTCTCACTGCTTCCGCCGTTGAAGCGGCGCGCCGACCGAGGGCACCGCCCGCTGCACGCCCGGCATTTCAGACTACACAGTGGATAGTAACTTTAGAGCAAGTACTACAATTAGATGACATAAGCAGGCTATAAGGATTTAAATATAGTATTTGTGCTTAGTTGAAGGAGAGAGAAGAGGAGAGAGAAGAGAAGCGGATTGTAAACGTGTAGCCGGTTGTACTCCAACATACTTTGTGAGACAAAAGGTGGGGCCATTATTAATGATATTGTATTTATACTAAAGGGACTAACGGACGCCTTAATTACTCCGTTTTTTTGAGACAAACCTTGGTGGGGCTATTATTGACTTTTTTTGAGCTATTATTGACTTGGACGTGGGGTTTGGGGGCCAAAGGCCTACTATTATACTCGCACGACCGACCTGACATGCTCTACCCTAGCCGCCGCTGTATCATATGGTTTCGCACCGTTCCAGATCTTAGCGCCGCCACGCAATTCTTCTCCAGCCCTCCTTCCGGCGTGCACCGCGAGAAGGGACAGCAGTCCTCCGAACCCCGCCTTTCGTGATCCTGTACGGGAGAGGGGCGATCAGGTTTTTGGGGAGCACACTCCTGTGACTGCTGCCAGCGACGACTTCCTCAACGACAGCCTTCTTCCCCGACCTCGGTAACCTCTTCATCAACGACATGAGTGACAACATCAACCACATCGGTTCTGCTCCCGCTGTACAGTATGTGATTCTGTCCTCCTGGTTTAGTCCGCATCATTACTTTGATGTTTGCAATTGTCGTCATGATCTATTTACTGCTGATTCGGATTAAATCTCATACTAAATTGCTCATATATTCAACAATCCAATCCAAAAACCTGATTACAGGCAATTTACTCCGAGTGGTTTTGCTGCGCTTTTGAAGCCGCCTACTTTTAAGGGGGTGCAATATAAAAGGTGGCGCACAAGAGCAGTATATTGGTTTCAGATCATGTACTGCTATGACGCCACTAAGGGTAAGCCTGAGGGCGATCTTAATCCTACACAGCAGGAAGCTTTTCAGAACATGGATACCCTCTTCAAAGCCGCCCTGCTGAGTGTTCTTGACGATTCCATTGTGGATTCATATATGTCGTTTGACAGCGGCAAAGACATGTGGGCTGCGCTCGAGGCCACGTTTGGGCCCTCGGGCGCTGGCAACGAGTTGTACGTCATGGAGCAATTCTGTGACTACAAGATGACTGATGAGCGCTCTGTTGTTCAGCAGACTCATGAGATACAGTCACTCTCTAAGGAACTTGAGTACTTTAAGTGTGTGTTGCCGGACAAATTTGTTGCTGGGACCATCATTGCCAAGCTTCCACCTTCGTGGAACGATTTTGCTACTTCTCTGAAAAACAAGAGACATGAGTTTTCTGTTTTGGATCTCATTAGCACTCTTGATTTTGAGGAGAAGGCGAGAGCAAAAGACACACGTGCTCGGGTCGCTGAGGGAGCTTCTAGTGCCCACATGGTACACGAGAAGAACTTCCAGCCCAACCAGCCCCAAAACAACAAGAACAAATCTCAGGGGAAAGGCAAGTTTGATGCAAAGAACAAGCCGTCACATTCTACCAACTTCAAGAAGAATTCTCATAACGGGAAGGGATACAAACCTCAATTTTGGTAGCACCGCACAAAATTTATATGGCTGCATCTACCTGCTGTCAGCTAACCTCATGGTGCTCCAGGTATTCCTACATTCGTAACTAGGTACAATGACCACCGCAAGATGAAATTAGCTTATTCGTACGTTGACTTGCTGAATGCAGTGCGGAACGATCCTGTCATGTGTGGAGGAGCAAACAAGCAGTGCAGCCGAAGGTGGAAATCAACCAAGGACTTATGAAATTATATGTAATCTTCCTCAGGCAGGTCAGTATCCCCTTCGTCCAGATGATCGTGTTTTGTCATGCCGAGCTATTGATATGTGCTACTGTTTTGCAACACCGTTTAAGTATAGCTACTGTTTTCCTATCTTTTCAGATTCAGGACAATGAATATGATATCAGGGGAACTGCACAATATGGACCCATGTTGAGTCATCTCTATTGCCTCATGTGTTTGCTGCAAATGTGTCAGCATCAATTGCAAGATGAGGCAGCTAGCTAGCTGTGGAGTTGCCAACATGCTCAAAGTGCTCGCAACATTGAGAAGAAACAAGCATGCCCAGGAAATTAATGCGTGCGCAGGGAGGCCCTTTGCTCAGAGAAGCATCGACCGATTTTCTTTATTTCCACACCTTCTCACAGCTTTGTATATTGGTTATAGTATGGTGAATCATTGAGATGCATAGACATGCTGAACTTTTGTTCTTCTGAATGTTAGTTTAATGTGAGTGTCTGCATCCAGTACCGCATCCTCTAATTTGGTGGATGCACACAGAGAAAATAAATCTCCTTAATTTACTCCATAACCACCCTATTAAATAGGCCTAGTAACAAACCAGGCGCATGCAGTGGCCGGCGGGCACATGCATCCTGCATGCATGGCCAGTCAGCCAAGCCCATGCGCCAGCTCCAATGCAGCAACGCAAAAGAAGAGAGCGGTTCTTGGGAAAAAGCGAGTAGTTAGTGCAGCGGGCCTTATAAACACGAACAGCTCGCTCTCCCGCTTCCGTCTCCCCACCCAATTCCCCCCGCTCCCCAATCTTCCTCACTCGTCCAGAAAACCCCGCTCACCTTCTTCCTCACTCGTACAGAAAACGCCTGCTCCTCTTCTTCCACTCCTACAGAAATCCCCAGCCCTCCTTCTTCCCCACTCGCACTGCCACTAGGCTCGTCTCTGGCTACTCTGCTCAAACCCGTGAGCTCGGCGCGACGCCCACAAGGAAAATGGAGTCGGCTGGCCCCAGCGCCAAGAAGATGAGGCTCCCGCCAGCGGCGACGCCGGTTGTAGATCCCGCACCCGGTAGCGCGGGGAGAAGCGGCGAGCCCCCCCCCCCACCCGGATCTGAGGAACCGGTAGAATCTCCGGTGGACCGCATCAGCGATCTCCCGGGCGTCATCCTTGAGGAGATCATCTCGCTTCTCCCCACCAAGGATTGCTGCCGCACACAAGTCCTCTCAACTCGGTGGCGCCCTCTATGGCGCACCGCGCCCCTCAATCTCGACTGTCGTCAGATATCTGTCCTTCCTGAATTTGATCTCCTCAGAGCCATCGTCTCTTCTCACCAGCAGGGCCCCGTTCAATGCCTCTGCATCCCGACAAGCTACCTGCTGTCCATACCCGGCAAGGTGGACGCTTGGCTGACATCCCCTGAATTCGGAAAACTCCAGCAGTTTGAGTTCTACCATTACCACGAAAGTTTCATACCACGAACATACCAAGAATTCGTGCCCACACCACCGTTGTCCATCTCGCGGTTTTCCTCCTCTCTCCACACCGCCACCTTCGCCCGGTGCCATCTACCAGACGATCTGGTACAAATGCTTCGACTCCCACTGCTAAAAAAACTTTCGCTTGTGGTGGTTTATCTGTCGGAGGCCTCACTGCACAGCATCATCCACTCCAGTTGCCCTGCCCTGGAGCGCTTGCTGATTGTTTTGGGAATAGAAATCGGTATCAGTTGTCTCCAAATAAAGTCGCCTCACCTTAAAAGCATTGGAATTTGTTTTAAAGGACAGCAGCTCATCATCGAAGATGCCCCTTCACTTGAAAGGTTGCTCCTTCATAATTGTTATACACCTTCAGAAATAACTGTCGTCTCTGCGCCCAAACTGGAGACCTTGGGTGTAATTCGTGACCCGTTTAATAATCACAAGGAGTTGGTGTTTGGCTCCTCACTTTTTCAGGTACCGTATATTATCATCTACACATTTGTAATCATATGCTGCATTTTTCATTTGTGCGCATAAGTTTTATATCATCTTGGAGTACACTTTGGGTACTAATATTATGTTATATGCTCAATGAAGAGTTCGTCCATTGATAGCCTATCAATGCTGCTGGATTCTGTCAAGATCATATATATCAGAATGTATAGTTTTGATCTGGACATAATTATTGGCTTGCTGCGATGCTTTCGATCTCTGGAGAATTTATACATAGAGGTGATGATTTCATGCACATTGAAAGCCCGTATATATTGTACTAGAATTAACTGTTCAGCTGTCGTTCTTTCGACATACTCTTTTTTCAGACCTTAACTGTTTTCAATCTTCATGTCTACTTAGGCAGAACCACATGGAGAAAAACATATAACCAATCGTTGGCGTAATAAGCACAAGGATTTTCTCAGTTCTCATGACATTCGTTTGAGGACAATAACGATGGGACGATATGCATCCAACCAGGCAAACAGAAGCTTTGTCACATTCTTCCTGTTGAATGCGAGGTTACTATTGTCCATGAGGCTTAATTTTTACAGCAAGAGATTTCTCACGGACGAACATGTTGAACAGCAAAAAAAGAAGTTTCAGGTGGACAAATGGGCTTCTAAACGTGCTCGGCTTCTATTTACAATAAGTTGTAGACATCCTGAAATAATTTTTTTGCACAGGATGTTGATTTTATGGATCAGACCGATCCATTTGTTTGTGACTGCAAAAAAGAGTGGTTGGGTTAGATGTTACTGTCATGTTCAATCTGGGTTTTGTCTAAAAATTTGATGAACAATTAATCCTTGGGCTTTTTGTACCATTTGTATGCTTGACTTGCATGTTGTTGCCCTCGTACTCCCCTCCACCTGCCACTACACTGCCGCATCTTCCATGGCTGCTGTTCGTTCCCGTCCGAGGCCTTGCCGTCGTTCTCCGCCTTGGTTAGCTCGCTGTGCCCGCCGCCGTCTGGCGTTGTCAACATGGTCAACAACCAAGAGGAATCAGGAGATGACTGTACGTGGAGAGGCTGACAGTAGGGACCCACCAGGGTCATTGCATTTCGCAAGCAGGTGCCTCGTTATTACAAGCCAAAAAAATACTTCCTCCTAATTGTTTGACAACTAGGTTCCACGCCATTGTCAATGTAGTCAATAAACGAGAAAATTACACAACGAGCGGATAACACCAGGGACCCAGCAGCTCGCCCAGTTGTTTTTCAGTTTCAGAGACGGAGCTCAACTGCGCGCTGTGCGGGGGCTGTGGCCCGTCTAGCCCACGCTTACGCTTTTATTAAGCACATGACGAGCCCAGTTGATATATTTTTTCTTTCTGAAATTGGCTAGCCCAGTTCTTTTTTTGGAGAATACCAAAACCGAGGCCTACTTGCTTTTCTCAGCCCTGCTGGGCTGCAAATCTTTCAAGACGAGGAGGGATGTAAGTAGTAAGAAATGGGCTTCCCCAGAAAACGGGCTATAAGTTGTAAGAAATGGGCTGTAAATTTTTAAACCAAAGCCAACCGGCAATTGCATTAAAATATCATTTTTTCAGGATTTCTCTACTCTCTACTCTTATAAAAACCAAAGCCAACTGGCAATTACATTAAAATATCATCTTTTCTCCCACAAGATAAACTACTCATACAAATGCATCCTCATGTTCCGTGCAAAGAACGGGCATCTTGCTAGTTAAGATTCTAAATTTCATTCATTTTTTTGTGGAGGATTGTTTTTTGAATTTTATTTTGATATAATTTTTTGAAAATTATTTTTAACGTGACTCGAAATTTTGTGATTAAAAGAGTTCGGACCCCACCGAAATATGCAAAATTCCGTTGAATTTTTTAGCAGTGCCTAGAATATATGGTCTGTAATGCTAATAAAAAGAATACGGGCTTCAAATATCCTTAAGAATTAGCAAATGGGATGTAAATCATTGAAAATAATGGCTAATGGGCTGTATGCTGTTTTCCAAAGATTTGGAGGCTGACTTCTGGGCCTACTAGGTTCACAATGACGTTTCCTAAAAAAAATTTGACGCGTACGCAAGGCTTTGTCAACTTAGTCAACACACAACAGTGACCATTGGATGTCCATCCAACGGCCGCCGTGCTTCTTCAATCTCTGATATTCCTGCTCCAGCCGCTCAAACCAGCGCTGGCGGGACTACCTGCTCCCTCCTCCCGTGGCTGGCTGTGCTGCCGCCAGGCCATCCCTCTAACCACCCATACATCCTGTTATTTTCCGGCGATGTCAGCCTCACCCCGCAGCCGACCAGTCAGCGCTTGTTCTCCCCTCAGTGTGGGCATCCGCTACGGTAGCTTCACTGGCTTCGGGTGGTTCTATTCTCGGGCCTCGCCCTCGTCCATCGCGTTTGTGCTCTCGGCGCGGCGAGGTCAACATGGTCAACAAACAACAGCCATCGGAAGAGGCTGACAGTAGGGGCCCACACAGGAAAATGCCTCCTTATTACGCGCAAAATAATGATTCCTCCACCTGATAGCTGGGACCCACCGGAAGGGTCTCTGTATTTCGCGAAAAAACGTTCCCCCCGCTATCAACTCGGACCCACCGGAAATGCCTCCTTATTATGCACAAAAAAATGAATACTCTCCCTGCTAGCTGGGACTCACCTTGGTGGGAGGCTAACTTGTGGGCCTACTAAGTTTACGGGGACGGAGGGCATTGTCAACTTAGTCAATATGAATGATTCTAGCTCCAGTGACCGTACAATGTCCATCCAACGGCCGTAGTGCTTCTTCAACCTCTGGTCTTCGTGCTCCAGCCGCCCAAAGCAGCACCGGTCGTGCCGCATGCTCCTGCCTCCCGTGGCCTATTGTGATGCCGCGGAGGCCTCACCGCCCCCTACTACTCCCACCGCTGGCCAGGCCATCCCTCTACTCACCCACACCCCCTGTTATTTTGTGGCGACGATAGCCTCACACCGCAGCCGAACCAGTGAACCCTCGTACTCCTCTTCGCGTGGGCATCCACTGCCGCGTCTTCCCCGGCTCCGCGTCGTCCCCTTCCTAGGCCTCGCCGTCGTCCACCGCCGTGGTGCTCTCAGCGCGGCGTGGTCAACATGGTCAACAACCGACTTCCATCGGAAGAGTACTGTGCATGGAGATGCTGACAGCTGGGTCCACGGCGGCCGCAAGGAAGTGCCTCCTTATTACGCGCAAAATAATTATTCCTCCACCTGACAGCAGGGACCCACCGGACCGGCCACCATATTTCACAAAAAAAACGTTTCCCCCCTGACTGCCGGGACCCACCAGCTACACCTTCGCATGCAAGGAAGTGCGTCCGGGCAAAAAAAACAAAACAATTCGACCCCCTGACTACTGGGACCCACCAGCTACATCTTCGCAGGCAAGGAAGTGCCTGACAGTCGGGACCCACCTGGTCGAAGCGTACGTAGCGTTGTCATTCTGGTCGCGAACGTGTACGTACATATATACTGGTCGATGTAGAGGCACGCACATGTCGTAGTAGAGGCGTGTACGTGTCGTAGTAGAGGCGCACACGTAGCATGTACATGTACGTACAACGGCCAGGGTGCAAGAAAGAAAATATGGCCACATACGTACATACGGGCAGGGTCTCGAACGCCTACTCGCGCATACGTACAGCCAGGGCTCGTGTACTTGGCTGGGTTGGAACAGAGAAACAACGTCGTCGTCGTGTTCATGGGGAGGCAACGGAATGCGTCGTGTTCATGGGGAGGCAACAAAATCTGTCGTGTTCATGGGGAGGCAACGGAATGCTCGTGTTCATCGGGAGGCAACGGAACGCATGGGAGCCAACCGGCTGGGTCAGAACGGAATGCGTGGTCGGGTTCATCGGGATGGCTTGGATGGAATAGGCGATGGAAACGAGGCCTGGCGTACCGCAGAACGGAGGAAATGGACCTCCTATGTTCGGAATGGGGTCCTATTGATCGGGAGGGGTCTGGCGAACAGCAAAACGGATGAAACGGACCTCCTACGGTCGAAACGGGGGTCCTGTTGATCGGGAGGGGTGTGGCATACCGCAAAACGGACGAAACAGACCTCCTATAGTCGAAACGGGGGTCCTGTTGATCGGGAGGGGTGTGGTGTACCGCAAAACGGATGAAACGGACTTGTGTAGGAGTGCTACGGTCGAAACGGGGGTCCTGTTCATCGGGAGGGGTGTGGTGTACCACAAAACGGGACTCCACGAGATACTGTTCATCTCCACCGTCGACCTCCTCCAGCCTCCATGGGCTCCTGTTCATCCAGCCTCCACCGCGTGCTACTCCACCGGCTACTGTTCAACCACCCCTCCACGGGCACCCCACCACCGTCTACTGTTCATCCAGCCCTCCACACCACAGGGTCCTGTTCATCCACAGGCAACGCCACCGCTCACTGTTCATCCAACCCCCCTCCCCCCGCAATGCTCACTGTTCATCCAATCGATCGGCTTCAGTTAGCAGCAGTAGCGAAGGAATCGCTCGATCGGGTTCAGTTAACAGCCATCGATCGATCGCTTGGGTTCAGTAACGCGTAGCCTGCAATGCAATCGCTCGGGTTCAGTTAGAGCCCAACGCCTTGCTCGTGTTCAGTTAGAGCCAACGCTTCGCACACACGCGCGTACGTGTACAAGAGAAACGCGCATCGCTCGGCCCCTGACCGCCCATCGTAACCGGGAACTCCCCGAAATTTTCCTTGCCCTCGCTTCTACCACGGTTTTTTCCGTCATGGACGGTCCAAAGAATGTCATGCAACTGCATCTCCGGCCCGCCCAGGACGAAAAGCCCATTTTCTGTCATGATTTTTTGTCATAGAAGTAGGATCCCACCACTTCTATGATGATACCGGGTTTTGTCACTATTATCGTCATAGAAGTGTCATATGTATGACCAAAAATAATTTCGTTCGGCCCAAAATGTCACGGATGTGTCTTTTTTTGTAGTGGTTGTTGGGTGGAGGAGTTGCCTTCCGTTTTATGGAGCATTAACACCACCCCAAATAGATCTACGGGTTACACACCCTTCTTTATGGTTTATGGAGCGGAAGCAGTTCTCCCAAGTGATATTCGCCATGACTCGCCCCGAGTGGCAACTTATGTTGAAGCGGGCAATGAAAGAGCACGCCAGGATGCATTTGGACCTGTTAGATGAACAACGAGATATTGCGGCAGCTTGCTCGGTGATTTATCAGCAAGACCTGCGACGTTATCACAGCCGCCGGGTTAAAACTAGGACTTTCCAAGAAGGCGACTTGGTGCTCCGGCTCATCCAAGATCAGACTGACATGCACAAGTTGTCTCCACCTTGGGAAGGGCCCTTTGTGGTCAGCAAGAATCTGAATAGCGGGTCATACTACCTCATCGATGTTTGAGAGCACAAAGACTCACGCAAATCAGAGGAGGAGACTCGTCGGCCGTGGAATATAGCTCATCTTCGGCCTTACTACACCTGAGCCACAGGCTCCTACTATGTATATATTTTTGACAATGTATATATTATGATCAATAAATAAACCGGCATCCTTGCTAAAGCGGGGCCTCTGCCGTTTCGTCTTATATGTCTTCTTGGTTACATGGGGGCTTATGCTTACAAAGCGGAGTTCTAGTTACCCATTAAACCGGCTTATAAAGCCATATAAAAAAAGCATGGGAGCTTCTCACCCAAGGGACCAAAGAGAGTCTGTTGCCACGCACAGGTCAAACATAGGTACCCACTGAGCATAGCTCACAATGTTACTTGGGGGCTCTTTGTGCACAGCAACAAAGATTTTGAAAGGACCCTTGTAATAGGCTATCAAGCCAGGCTTGGAAGCCAGGTGTATTCACCTAAAACCCCGGGTTAACCTTCCTTCATCAAGTAAGTCACTCCGTCCAGGTAATCCTGGTATGACCCGTCGAACGTTTGACAAGTCAATCTTATACAGACCTTGAACTTGTCAAAGTTAAATGATGATTGGTTAATGTGAGGTCCATCTTAAAAGGCTTTGTAAAATGGTTTAACTCAGCGGCCTGGCAGCCCATGAAAAGCCTCGAATTTGGGCCTGGCAGCCCTTGAAAAGCCTCGACTACAAGTTTTCATTTGCTTTTATTTTTTCCAACTTTTTTCCCCTTTGATTTGATTTTGAGATAAACCGGCATCTATTGACCCGGCCTGACTATAAGTCATCAATATAACCTGGTATTCATTAATCCGGCGTGGCTTTCAACTATCAGTTGTTAGTACACAACCAATTTTAAACCGGTGTTTATCACAAACCCGGTCTGGCATTGACTATAAGTCGCCAGGATGATCATCCGGTGTTTATCATAACCCAGCGTGGCTTCTTATAAACCAGCACGGCATGGTGAGAGTTATCAACACTCAAGATTTGGGTTATCACCCTTACTACAAATAGTTGGTAAATGAACGATGTGATTCAACATCACGGGTATGATATATTTCATATTTCATTTTACAACCTTGGTTATAAACTCTGGCTTTATATTGGGTATCATAACCCGTCCGGCGGTAAACCGCCAGGACGATTTTAAGTTTGTTATACGTAGAAAACAGGATTGCATAACACTGTTAAAGATCATAAGTAGACATGGCATATCATGACAGATTGATAGTCTCAGAAAAGTGGCTATGCATGATGGCATTGCAGACTAAGTGTTTCAAGCTATGCACGATGGCATAGTAGACCAGATGTTTCAAGCTAGCCTATTACAAGGCGTTTCAAACACCCAAAAGGATAATTGTTTTTCGTACAGAGGATAGAGCGCAAGACGATAAACCGGCTTCCGAGTTATGGTTCTGCTTCAGCTTGATGTGAAGATTGTGGATCATCCTGCGCCGGTTCAACCTCCGCCTCCCCACCCACTGGCTGGAAGTCAGTGGTTGCCCAGTCAATTCCAGACAAAGCTCGGAAGACAGCTTCATCACTTATAAGATCTGACGGTTCAATGTCAGGGGCATAAGTATGCTTACGGATTGGCGGGATTAAGTTCTGGGATTCATAAACCGACGCATCGATCTGTCTGTTGTCCGCGTCATAGATGGACCAGTGGAAAGACAAATCAGTTTCTTCGGCCAGTATACACACAAGAGGACGCATCTCCTTTGTCAAGGCTTTAAGGGCATCTTCGTCAAATTCTGACCCATCTTCTTTTTGACTCGGATAACCATTTCCAATATCCTCCGGATCAAGGTCAGCTATCCAAGCCTTAGCCCGAGTCAGTGCAGATAAAGCGCCAGCCCTTGCAGCAGATCTCTTCACCTCTTCTAGTTGGGCCGGTGTCATGGAGAGCTTGGCCAATGTATCCTTGATTAAAGTTGGCGGCGGTTTATTGTATGAAGCAGTGCAGATCACTCGTTGAGCGCCGGTATATAACTTCTCAATTAAAGTATAGGCAACCTTCAGCTTCTTGCGCATATCTGAGCCAAGATGGGCGACGCGGCTACCTGTAATGGTTACAATATTATTGTTAAACCGGCAGTTCCAAGGGCGATTAAGTACCGATCAGTACAAGGATACTTACCAAAGATGGCAGAAGTCATAACTTTCATTTGCCGCTTCAAGCCAGATAGCTCCTCTGCCACCAGTTTAAGGGCCGCTTCAGCAAATTAGCCTTTTCAGCATCCCAATCTGCTCGCTCGCCCTTGAAGCCATCCTTCAATTGCTCCATGGCGGTTAAAGCGCCCTTTAATTCTTCTTTGGCCTTTGAAGTTTCAGCTTGCTGAGACTTGATGTTTTCCTGGAGATCAGTGATTTGGGAGTCTTTGTTGGTCAAGTCAGCCTGCAAAAGACGGACAACAAGTGGGTAATGCCTTTTCAAAGTCCCAAGCACATAACAAGTTATACACTTGGCACTTGGGGGCTAATGCGGATTGCTTTTATCAGCTGACATTTTAAGTCCCAAGCATACAACAAGTTATACACTTGACACTTGGGGGCTAATGCATATCGGTTCAATTCAAGGCTATCCAGGTTCTGACAATAAACCGGATCATGTTGATAACTGTAATTTTGGAAACTACATTATAGAAGATATACCGGTTCATGCTAAATGTATAAACCGGTCTACAAGGGCTACACAAGCAAAATTCAAATATTCTCCAACTATAAGTCCCGGTTCACATTCATATTGGTGAACCGGCCCTTGGGGGCTTCTAGAGTTGATCATTGCAGTAGGACATAAGGAAAAAAAGAAGCTATTTAAAGGAACAAGTGTTTACCTCATATCACTCTTTCATCGGGTTTATTAAACCGGCTTCATAGTCACGACTAGTATACAGACGGTTTAGATACCCAGAATGGATGTCCTGAGCAAAGAGATGGGCATAGCTTGACAAATCCAATTTCCACTTGCCCTTGTCCATAGTGGCAAATTCTTCTTTTGCACTATGCTTTGATAAAGCGACAAGATTGCCAGGAGTGGTATGGCCAAAGCCAGTAATCACAACATCATCAGTCGTGCCTTCAGCTGTCTTATTTGGGCTCGGCGGTTTATCAGAGGCCTTTGCTGGGCTTGGTGGATTGGCAGCTGGGCTTGGCGGATTAGCACGTGAGCTTATTGGATTTGTCTCTGGTGGATCAGCGAAAGTATCCTGACCCTAAGGTGTCGGGTCATCTAGGTCAATGTCAGCATTCTGATCAATAGCCTCTGAGGTCCTCTCCGGTTCAGTAGCCGGATTCTCATCAGTTGGTGTAGTCAGCTTAGCCTTTTTGCTAAGTCTGGCTTTGGCACTGCAAATAACAAAAACAGAGGTTAGTACAATAAACCGGAGCAAGAGAGCAAAACTAAGTTACTATGCTTACGCAGGGACAGTCTTGAGAGGAGGCATCTGTGTAGTCGATGAATCACCTGAGGAGGAGTTGGAAGTGCCCTGATAATTCGAGTCAGATGGATTAAGAGGATATCGGAAGTAACCTGCCTTGGGATAAAGTTTATTAGAAGTACAAGAGACCTCTTGACGACGCTTGCGAATCGAGGAATATGGTAAACCGGACGAGGTAACCACTTGACCATTGTGCCGGGTTGTGCGGCGAGCTTCTTGCTAGTATGTCTTCAAAGAAAAGTGCATATCTAAATGAGCAAGAGGGTGTGAACGTTTTACTTTCCGGACTGCTTGACGAAGTTTTGGTACTGGCACATGATTGGAATCGGAGGATAGAACAATTACCTCTGCTTCACCAGCGTGGCTAGATTCCGCATCATCCTGATAATAATCATTGTCAATGAGGTGTATGAAAAAAGAACCAAGAGAATCTAATTCTACCTCTGAGCCCGGGTTATAAAGCTCTTCATCATTGCATACATCAGAGGGTTCGGCGGTTTTCTTCTTCGCTAGCTTCTTTATAGCCTTAGTCTTGCTGCGGGGTGCTCTTGCCGGTTTATCCTGGGGCTTGGCCGGTTTATCTTGAGATTTCTTCTTCCAGAAAGGGTCATCACTCTGCACAGATCGACAACAAGTTATAAGGGAATATTTAAGGAAATGACGGACTAAAGAAAAAAAAGGAGGCAATTCTTACAGCTGGCGGCTTATTGGAAGTGCAGAAAGGGCTAAGCCCTACTTGACTGCAGACGGCTTCCTGTTCATTCAATATTTTCTTAATAGCTTCAGTAACTTCATCTTTTGTTAGCTGAATATCAATATGACGTTGAGGATCTTTCAAGTCCCCTGTGTACTCACACATTAAACCGGGGCACCGGCTTAAAGGCAGAACGCTCCAAGATATCCAGCAGCGGACGAAGTCAACACATGTTAAACCGTTGCCCATAAAGGCTCTGAGTTTGGAAAGTTGTGGCGCATAGGTGGACCGTTCTTTGGCAGCCAACCTTTGAGGGAACGAATGAGTATTGCTCAGACGGTGAGGGCGGTAACCCGGCAGAGGATTTTCACCAGATGGAGATGTGTCTTTGCAGTAAAACCAAGTCTGATTCCAGTCCTTGGGATGACTATGAAGCTTGGCATGGGGGAAAGTGACATCTCTCCTCTTTTGAATTGACATCCCACCAAGCTCAGTGTTTGGTCCGTCTAAGAATTTTGTGCAATGGTTCAAATCAAAGAAATCTCTGAACAAGTCAACTGTGTGTTCTTCTTGAAGATAGGCCTCACAAAACACTTGGAAATCGCAAATATTGGACATAGAGTTTGTCCCAATATCTTGAGGGTGGAGTTGCAAGTAAGCAAGAACATCACGAAAGAATTTTGATCCGGGTGGGCTGAACCCTCGATTCAGATGATCAATAAAAACAACTATTTCTCCATCCTGAGGTTCAGGAGGATTCTCTAAACCGGGGACTCTCCAATGGATGGTTTCCTTGCTCCGTAAAGCGCCAGTCACAACATACCCAGTCAACTGCTCTTCCGTCACCCGGGAACAGACCCAATTGCAAGCATAAAACGTCTTGGCCATTTGAACAGGAAAGCTGGAAATGAGGACCAAGGCCGATTTAAGATTTTGGTTAATGCAGACAGTCCGGCTTACAGACAGAAAAGCAAATTGAAATCCATATGCATGATAACCCGGAATTTCATATAAAGGATGAGTTGGCGGTTTATAAAGAGGGCTAATGGTACCTGCCGGATTATCATTTCCTGAAAAGTACAAACCGCCTACAATGGTGTGGAAGTTACAGATCTGAAATATCCCTAAGGGTTGTACAAACAGATTTCACAAGTCTGTGTTGTAAATTTGGATCTACAGCAGTTCTGAAAAGGACATAAATTTGATACCTAAAAGCATGATAGCAGAAGAACACACATGTTCAGATGGGATCTAATGCAGAGAAGGGTATTTTCTGTGATTGAAAACGGATGCTAAACTATTATTGCCTCGCCTTTACTATCAGATTCAGGTTAGGCTATGCGGTCTAAAGGAAGAAAGCGAGGAAAGGGGAAGAACACGGATGAACAGTGGAAACCCTGATGCAGATCTGTTATATAGAAAGAAGAAGAACTTACTAACGATCTTGAATAGCGGAGGAGGCGTCAAGTTTTTCTGGTCTGGTCAGGTTGATGCAGCGGCCGTTGGCGGTGCGGACGCGAAGGTTGACGACGGCAGCTGCGCTTGAGTTCTGAGGCGACGCGAGGAAGAAGACGAAGCGAAGGGGCACGAAGGGTAAAAGAAAGAATGACCCTTGGCCATATTTATAAGGCAAAGGTATAAATGACAGGCGCGGGAATCGAGGAACCAAAAAGTGGATATCTAACACAGCTGTCGCCTCGGTTTTTGGAGGGTCATTAATGAAAAGGATATGTTTACAGATCTTTTTGTAGACAGATGACGTCACGGTGATTTATTATAATCCTAGAAGATGACGTCACAGTGGTTTACCAAGATCATATGAAGGAGATGTCATGGCTGTTTACAAGGATCATACAAGGATGTTTAAGGAATTTTCCCTAAAAAGTTGAAGATTGACATGAACAGGTTCAACTCAATCTAGGGCCTAATGTTGGGGATATAACTACTGAGTATAAACAGTCCAGGAGGGGTCGGGTTATGCTCATCCGTATTGAAGCCCATGAAGACAAGGAGTATGGCGTTGTACTATTGAAGCTTAGAAGCCTAGGGCCCAAGGGCGGATTAGGGCCCATAGTCATAAACCGCCATGAGATGTGTAACTTGTGTTGTAAGTTAGGGAAAGGTACAAACCGAGCCGGACACGTGTATGAGCCGGCCTCGGTATTCTGTAAACCGCCGGACGTCAATCTGTGTATATAGAGGGATGACCCGGCGGCGGTTAAGGAACAAGAAACAACAACTCAAGAGATAGGTAAAGCGGATTCGCTCCCTGCTCATCGAGACCCCATCAATTCCACCCCAACTGGATCATAGGCTCTTACCTTCACCGCAAGAGGCCGGACCAGTATAAACTCCCTGTGTCCTTTGTTCGGTTTAACCCCTTTTAGCTAATCTCGTTGCGATGGCTCCATGACTAAGTCCTCTCACTAGGACATCTGACGTGTTAATTCCACGACAGATAGGAAAAGTAAAGATGCAAATAAAAGTAGATTGAAAGCTTATATGATAAGAGATAGACCCGGGGGCCATAGGTTTCACTAGTGGCTTCTCTCAAGATAGCATAAGTATTACGGTGGGTGAACAAATTACTGTCGAGCAATTGATAGAAAAGCGAATAATTATGAGATTATCTAGGCATGATCATGTATATAGGCATCACGTCCGTGACAAGTAGACCGGCTCCTACCTGCATCTACTACTATTACACCACACATCGACCGCTATCCAGCATGCATCTAGAGTATTAAGTTCATAAAGAACAGAGTAACGCACTAAGAAAGATGACATGATGTAGAGGGATAAACTCATGCAATATGATATAAACCCCATCTTTTTATCCTCGATGGCAACAATACAATACGTGCCTTGCTGCCCCTGCTGTCACTGAGAAAGGACACAGCAAGATTGAACCCAAAGCTAAGCACTTCTCCCATTGCAAGAAAGATCAATCTAGTAGGCCAAACCAAACTGATGATTCGAAGAGACTTGCAAAGATAACTTAATCACACATAAAAGAATTCAGAGGAGATTCAAATATTTCTCATAGATAAACTTGATCATAAACCCACAATTCATCGAATCTCGACAAACACACCGCAAAAAGAGTTACATCAAATAGATCTCCAAGAAGATCGAGGAGAAACTTGTATTGAGATTCCAAGAGAGAGAAGAAGCCATATAGCTAATAACTACGGAGCTGAAGGTCTGTGGTAAACTACTCACAACTCATCGGAGAGGCCTTGGAGATGATGCAGAGGCCCTCCATGATCGATTCCCCCTCCGGCGGAGCGCCGGTGAAGGCTCCAAGATGGGATCTCGCGGATACAGAAGGTTACGGCGGTGGAAATAGTTTATCGTGGTCGCTTCTGATGTTTTCAGGGTACATGGGTATATGTAAGAGGAAGAAGTAGGTCGGTGGACGCTCGAGGGGCCCACGAGGGTGGGGGACGTGCCCACCTATAGGGGGCGCGCCGGGAACCCTTGTGGCCACCTCGCTTGTTTCTTGACTTCCACTCCAAGTCCTCTTGATCACGTTTGTTTCAAAAAGATCGCTCCCGAAGGTTTCATTCCGTTTGGACTCCGTTTGATATTCCTTTTCTTCAGAACACTGAAATAGGCAAAAAAACAGCAATTCGGGCTGGGCCTCCGGTTAGTAGGTTAGTCCCAAAAATGATATAAAAGTGTAAAGCAAAACCCATAAACATCCAAAACGGGTAATATAATAGCATGGAACAATAAAAAATTATAGATACATTGGAGACGTATCAAGCATCCCCAAGTTTAATTCCTGCTTGTCCTCGAGTAGGTAAATGATAAAAACAAATTTTTTGATGTGGAATGCTACCTAGAATAATTCTCCATGTAATTTTCTTTATTGTGGCATGAATGTTCAGATCCAAATGATTCAAAATAAAGGTTCATATTGACATAAGAAATAGTAATACTTCAAGCATACTAATCAAAGCATAATAATGGATGTTGCTCTATCTTCATCACACAAAGTATTTAATCATGAACAACCCCGATGACAAGCCAAGCAATTGTTTCATACTTTAGTAATCTCAAACTTTTTCAAATTTCACGCAGTACATGAGCGTGAGCCATGGACATAGCACTATATGTGGAATAGAATGGTGGTTGTGGAGAAGACAAAAAAGGAGAAGATAGTCTCACATCAACTAGGCGTATCAATGGGCTATGGAGATGCCCATTAATATATATCAATGTGAGTGTGTAGGGATTGCCATGCAATGGATGCACTAGAGCTATAAATATATGAAAGCTCAACAAAAGAAACTAAGTGGGTGTGCATCCAACTCGCTTGCTCGAAGACCTAGGGCATTTTGAGGAAGACCATCATTGGAATATACAAGCCAAGTTCTATAATTAAAAAATCCCACTAGTATATGAAAGTGACAACATAGGAGACTCTTTATCATGAAGATCATGGTGCTACTTTTAAGCACAAGTGTGGTAAAAAAGGATAGTAGCATTGTCCCTTATCTCTTTTTCTCTCATATTTTTTTTATTTGGCATTTCTCTTTTTTTTATGTGGCCTCTTTTTTTATTTAGTGTGCTCTTTAGCCTCTTTTTTTAAAGTCCGAACTCTCATCCCGACTTGTGGGGGAATCATAGTCTCCATCATCCTTTCCTCACTAGGACAATGCTCTAATAATGAAGATCATCACACTTTTATTTATTTACAACTCAAGATTACAACTCAATACTTAAACAAGATATGACTCTATATGAATGCCTCCGGCGGTATATCGGGATATGCAATGAATCAAGAGTGACATGTATGAAAATTATGAAGGTGGCCTTGCCACAAACACGATGTTGACTACATGATCATGCAAAGAGCAATATGACAATGATGATGCATGTCATATAAACGGAACGGCGGAAAGTTGCATGGCAACATATCTCGGAATGGCTATGGGAATGCCATAATAGGTAGGTATGGTGGCTGTTTTGAGGAAGGTATATGGTGGGTGTATGGTACCGGCGAAAGTTGCGTGGCACAAGAGAGGCTAGCAATGGTGGAAGGGTGAGAGTGCGTATAATCCATGGACTCAACATTAGTCATAAGAACTCATATACTTATTGCAAAAATATACAAGTCATTGAAAACAAAGTACCACACGCATGCTCCTAGGGGGATAGATTGGTAGGAAAAGACCATCGCTCGTCCTCGACCGCCACTCATAAGGAAGACAATCAATAAATTAAATTGTGCTCCAGCTTCATCACAAAGCGGTTCACCATACGTGCATGCTACGGGAATCACAAACTTCAACACAATTATTCTTTAAATTCATAATCACCCAACTAGCATGACTCCAATATCACCACCTCCATGTCTCAAAACAATTATCATGTATCAAATTGTTCATAGCATCCAATTCACTTCCTATGATAGTTTTTATTATACCCAACTTGGATGCCCATCATTCTAGGACCAATTTTATAACCATAGCAAATACCATGCTGTTCTAAGAGACTCTCAAAATAATATAAGTGAAGCATGATATATTAACAATTTCTACAAAATTAAGCTACCACCGTGCTCTAAAAGATATAAGTGAAGCACTAGAGCAAAAACTTATCTAGCTCAAAAGATATAAGTGAAGCACATAGAGTATTCTAATAAATTCCAATCAAGTGGGTTTCTCCCAAAAGGTGTGTACAGCAAGGATGACTGTGGTAAACTAAAAAGCAAACACTAATATCATACAAGATGCTCCAAGCAAAAGACATATCATGTGGCGAATAAAAATATAGCTCCAAGTAAAGTTACCGATAGACGAAGACGAAAGAGGGGATGCCTTCCGGGGCATCCCCAAGCTTAGGCTTTTGGTTATCCTTGAATATCTTGGGGTGTCATGGGCATCCCTAAGCTTAGGCTCTTGCCACTCCTTATTCCATAATCCATCAAGTCCTTACCCAAAACTTGAAAACTTCACAACACAAAACTCAACAGGAAATCTCATAAGCTCCGTTAGTGCAAGAAAGCAAAACCACCACATAATGTACTGTAATGAACTCATTATATATTTATATTGGTGTTAAACCTACTGTATTCCAACTTCTCTATGGTTCATACCCCTACATACTAGCCATAGATGCATCAAAATAAGCAAACAACACACGAAAAACAGAATCTGCCAAAAACAGAACAGTCTGTAGTAATCTGTAACTCTCGAATACTTCTGGAACTCTAAAAATCCTACCAAAATAGTAAGTCCTAGGAAATTTGTCTATTAATCTACAGTAAAAAGACTCAATGCAAAACACGTTTCTGTGAATTATTAAAATTATTTTCGTGTGTGCAAAGTTTCTGTTTTTCAGCAGAATCAAATTAACTATCACCATAGGTTATCCTATAGGTTCTACTTGGCACAAACACTAATTAAAACATGAAAACACATCTAAACAGAAGGTAGATACAAAATTTATTAATAAACAGAAGCAAAAACAAAAAACAAAAGTAAAATTGGGTTGCCTCCCAACTAGCGCTATCGTTTAACGCCCCTAGCTAGGCATAAAAGCGAGGATAGATCTAAGTAGTGTCATCTTTGGCACTCAATTCATAAGTGGGTCGCATGATAGATTAATAAGGTAATTTAGCTTTATTTTTTGTAAAGTGCTCCATGCCTTTCCTTAATGGAAATTGGAATCTAATATTCCCTTCCTTCATATCAATAATCGCACCAATTGTCCTAAGGAAAGGTCTACCAAGAATAATCGGACATGAAAGATTGCAATCTATATCAAGAACGATAAAATCTACGGGCACCAAATTCCTATTTGCAATAATGAGAACAACATTGATCCTTCCCATAGGCTTTTTAATGGTGGAATCTGCAAGGTGCAAATTTAAAGAGCAATCATCAAGATCATGGAAACCTAGAATATCACATAAAGTTTTTGGAATTGTGGAAACACTAGCACCCAAATCACACAAAGCATAACACTCATGATCTTTAATTTTAATCTTTATAGTAGGTTCCCACTCATCATTAAGTTTTCTAGGTATAGAGACTTCCAAATGAAGTTTTTCATCATAAGATTGCATCAAAGCATCAACAAATATGTTTGGTAAAAGCTTTATTTTGACTATAAGCATGAGGAGAATTTAACACAGATTGCAATAAGGAAATACAATCTATTAAAAACAATTATCATAATTACATTCCTCGAAATCCATAATAGTGGGTTCAATGCTGTTTAAAGTCTTGACCTCTCCAATCCCACTTTTACCAAATTTAGCATCAAGATCTAAGAACTCTGAATCATTGGGACGCCTTTTAAATAAAAGTTGACTCATCTCCAGTCCCATCATTATTAAGATTCATATTGTAAAACAAAGATTTAATAGGGGACACATCAATAACTTTTAGATCTTCATCATTATTTTCATGGACTAGAAGAACACGCTTTCACAAAGCAATCTTTCTTAGCACGCAATCTAGCGGTTCTTTCTATGCACTCATCAATGGAAATTCTCATAGCTTTGAGAGACTCATTGATATCATGCTTAGGAGGAGTAGATCTAAGTTTCAAAGAAACAAGATCAAGAGAAAGTCTATCAACGTTCCTAGCCAAATCATCAACTTTAAGCATTTTTTCTTCAAGTATGGCATTAAAATTCTTTTGAGAGATCATAAATACTTTCACACTATTCTCAAAAATAGAGGGCATTTTATTATAATTACCATAAGAATTATTGTAGGAATTTCCATAATTATTAGAGGAATTACTAGGGAACGGTCTAGGATTAAAATTCCCTCTATAAGCATTGTTACCAAAATTATTCCTACCAACAAAATTCACATCCATAGATTCATTATTATTCTCAATCAAAGTAGACAAAGGCATATCATTGGGATCAATAGGAGCACTCTTAGTAGCAAACAATTTCATAAGTTCATCCATCTTTCCACTCAAAACATTAATTTCTTCTATAGCATGCACTTTTTTACTAGTAGATCTTTCAGTGTGCCATTGAGAATAATTAGCCATAATGTTATCAAGGAGTTTAGTAGCTTCTCCTAAGGTGATTTCCATAAAAGTACCTCCCGCGGCCGAATCTCAAAGATTTCTAGAAGCACAATTCAATCCGGCATAAAAAATTTCTATGATCATCCATAAATTCAAACCATGAGTAGGGCAATTGCGAATCATCAATTTCATTCTTTCCCAAGATTGGGCAACATGCTCATGATCAAGTTGTTTAAAATTCATAATATCGTTCGTAAGGGAGATGACCTTAGCGGGAGGAAAATACTTAGAGATAAAAGCATCTTTGCACTTATTCCATGAATCAATACTATTCTTAGGCAAAGACGAAAACCAAACTTTAGCATGATCTCTAAGTGAAAACAGAAATAATTTCAATTTAACAATATCATTATCCGTACCTTTCTTCTTTTGCATCTCACACAAATCAACAAATTGTTTAGATGGGTAGCGGCATCTTCACTAGGAAGGCCGGAGAATTGATCTTTCATAACAAGATTCAGCAAAGCACCATTGATTTCACAAGACTCAACATCATTAAGAGGAGCAATCGGAATACTAAGGAAATCATTATTATTGGTATCGGAAAAGTCACACAATTTGGTACTGTCTTGCGCCATCGCGACAAGCAATCCAACACACAAGCAAACAAAAAGGCAAGCGAAAGAGAGAGGAGAGGGCGAGTAAAACGGCAAGGGTGAAGTGGGGGAGAGGAAAACAAGAGGCAAATGGCAAATAATGTAATGCGAGGGAGATGTGTTTGTGATGGGTACTTGGGATGTCTTGACTTGAGCGAAGACCTCCCCGACAACGGCACCAGAAATCCTTCTTGCTATGTCTTGAGCTTGCGTTGGTTTTCCTTGAAGAGGAAAGGGTGATGCAGCAATAGTAGCGTAAGTATTTCCCTCAGTTTTTGAGAACCAAGGTATCAATCCAGTATGAGGCTCCTCAGAAGTCCCTCGCACCTACACAAACAAACAAGAACTCACAACCAACGCAATAAAAGGGGTTGGCAATCCCTTCAAGGCCTCTTGCGAAAGTGAAATCTGATAGAGATGATATGATAAGATAAATATATTTTTTGGTATTTTATAATATAGATTGGAAAAGTAAAGATGCAAACAAAAGTAGATTGAAAGCTTATATGATAAGAGATAGACCCGGGGCCACAGGTTTCACTAGTGGCTTCTCTCAAGATTGCATAAGTATTACGGTGGGTGAACAAATTACTGTCGAGCAATTGATAGAAAAGCGAATGATTATGAGATTATCTAGGCATGATCATGTATATAGGCATCACGTCTGTGACAAGTAGACCGACTCCTGCCTGCATCTACTACTATTACTCCACACATCGACCGCTATCCAGCATGCATCTAGAGTATTAACTTCATAAAGAACAGAGTAACGCATTAAGAAAGATGGCATGATGTAGAGGGATAAACACATGCAATATGATATAAACCCCATCTTTTTATCCTCGATGGCAACAATACAATACGTGCTTTGCTGCCCCTGCTGTCATTGGGAAAGGACACAACAAGATTGAACCCAAAGGTAAGCACTTCTCCCATTGCAAGAAAGATCAATCTAGTATGCCAAACCAAACTGATAATTCGAAGAGACTTGCAAAGATAATTTAATCACACATAAAAGAATTCAGAGGAGATTCAAATATTTCTCATAGATAAACTTGATCATAAACCCACAATTCATCGGATCTCGACAAACACACCGCAAAAAGAGTTACATCGAATAGATCTCCAAGAAGATAGAGGAGAACCTTGTATTGAGATTCAAAGAGAGAGAAGAAGCCATCTAGCTAATAACTATGGACCCAAAGGTCTGTGGTAAACTACTCACAAC